>NC_072740.1:72539950-72839950 GCF_026930045.1 Uloborus diversus
GGATATCCAGACAGAGAGACTTTCAGCTTTATTATTTGTAAAAGATTATGTCTCCAAATTTTCAGAATCATCAGGCAAAATGTCCCGAATTATGAAATTTTTGGAAGATTACAAAGACTTCCCATCGGAAAACAAAATTTCGCGTTTTTTTTTTTTGCAACAGAAGCGAAAATTGAAAAATCCGACGTAAAAAGATTTTTTACAAGGTTTAAAATTTTTTATTATGACAGGGTTGCGAAAATTAAAGCCTCGCGAAAAAAATACTCTTACAGTATTCAGTGCAATTTGGAAACTCATGGCACGCTTTAGACTAAAAAATGTATAAATTTATAAATAAACAAGATAGCGTCTGGGGTGCTGATGTTTTTCTGTTTCTGTTTTTCTTACTTTCATTTTTTTCTTACCATGAAAATCTCAAAGCTGAATGCTGAAAAATGTATATGCCGTTAAAATATGGTTCAAACAGATAAATCAAAGTAGAGAGAGATAGAGAGAAGTGAGATTTAAACGATTGATATGAAAAGTCGCACTAGAAGTTGTTAAATGGTTGAAGGGAAAAAAACGAAGGTTAAAACAAGAACTCTGCAGGAGATTAATGAGACACGATATTTAAAATGAAACATAGTAGAAAAATGACCATAGTTATCACACAAAAGTCAAAATAAAATAAAATAATAAATAAATAAAAACACCTCCGTCCAAATCAATAAAATATACTTCTGGGGCTGTAAGCGTTTGAATTCAAACATGTTAAAATGTAAGGTAAGGGTGAAAATTAAAAGTTTTAATATTTCCGGTTTTAGGACTGTATTCTGAAAGAGTTCCCACTGTTAGGTGAAACCCTAGAACCCTAAAACCTGATTCCTATAACATCATCAAAGATTGTCTAAAGTTGTTTTCGAAACTTAAATTTTGAAAAATTTCCGAGGAAGTCTCCGCAAATCTTACCCCTTACCCTAACGTCATCAAAAGATTGCTTACAATTTGCGTAATTATAATTTCAATTTTGAAAAGTTTTCGCGGAAGTTTTTACAACCTTCCCTTTCCATCTTTAAAGGTCGACTTTTGTTTAAACGATTTCAATTTCGAAAAATTCCGAGGGGAGAGGCACTAAATTCTCCTCATCCTAACATCCCGAAGATCGTCTAAAACTGCGATTTTGGAAATTAAAACTTCTGACAATTTACTAATGAAGATTTCTCCAATCCCATTCCTTCTCTTACAATTACTTACAATTACGTATTTTGGACGAAAAATGTATGGGGGATGATCCCAGATCCCATTCCATTCCCTTACTTTAACAAGTGTTGCCTGCCGACCGAGTGGTGTAATGGTTAGGCGTTGGCATCTTACGCCTGAAGACAAAGGTTCAAACCTGGCTTTAATCGATGGATTTTCAAGATGAATAAAATAGACAGCTCCCGGGTCGTATGATTTTGCGGCATGTGAAAGATCCTTCGATTATTCGTTTGGCTTGAAGTACTCTCGGAAAATTAAATTCCCAGCTCAGTTTCGCATTGTAAGAGCCCAGGTACCTCCATCTGATACGGATGCTACATCGGGAGATCGCACTAGGTCTACAAAAGTCGAAGCCTCTAACACTGTCCCATTAGAAATAAATAAAAAAAGACATAGATTGCTAACAACTGCATTTTTTTTTTTTTTTTTTGGAAAATTTTTCCTCTCTAGACGCTTTGACAACCTCTTCTTCCCTTCTCTTTTTCAAATTTTGTGTACAGAATTAAAATTTTGAATCGTTTAAAATTTTGTTTTGAGCCTCAAGTTCGAAAAATTTCAAACTAAGGTCCCCGTAACATTCCTTCTCTTCCATCATCAAATCATCAAAGATTGTCTAAAATAGCGTTTTCAGAGCTACTATTCAGAAAACTTTCCATGGTGTAACCCCTAGTCCCCCTATTTAGGCGCAAAATTTACCCATGACGCATTGTTCACATTGCTTTTTTTTGAGCAATCACGAATTGCTTATTGTTTTCACTTGACCGTTGAACGACGTCCCGTCCCTTTGATTTTATTTTTCTATTATAATGCAGGCGTCCACGTGCCTCGGAATCGAATTATTTAGAAACGACCGTCGATTGTACACAATCTTTTTTTCGCGAAAAAAGTATTCAGCACACAACATTCAGCACATACCCCAGTAGCACCAGAACGTTCAAATCTGGTACAGAAATCGTGTTATTGGTCGAATGACGGTGTTAAGTGTTACTTGCACGTAAAATTAGACGTACAGCAACAGTGATATTATCACGGTGCCAGTTTAGTTCTGAGGTGACGTCATATTAGACGTTCAAAAAACGTTCTAATTCCACGGTGTTATTCCCGTGCTAAAATAACGTAATATTTGACGTTCCGATATCACTGCATCCGAGCGCCCTCTATATTTGTATACCTTGGAATAGTTCCAGAAACTTTCTTTGCTTGCCAACTTCAACAGCTTTCGGAGCAACTGCTCAAAAACAATCGGAGTAAAGGATATTCTTTTATCAAAAGTAAGTGATTAATTTAATTATAATTATTTTAAATCTTTCACACGTAAATTTTGTTTATAAGTCGAATTTCATTTAAATTTTGAGTTAATTGGGGTTTTTTTTTCTTAGCTTCGAACACTCTGCAAAAACTTAATTGTTCCATTTGTATAACTTAATATCAATGACTATTTCGCGGATACATTTTTTGCTAACGTTTCTTTGTGAAATTTTCATTTCTGATCTGAATCCGAAATGATTGCTACATTTATTTCCGTAAAAGGGGTTGTTTTAGTTATTCCCATGAAGAATGCGTATTGCTTGTTTATTTTATCGCAACAAAACAAAATGGCGAGCGGCTACCAGCTGTTGATCGTCATCACCTGGTGCTTGAAAGTTTTCTGCGTTTATTATTTCTGCACAGATTTAACAAACAAAAAAGACTGGAAAAAATCAACTAATGAATTGGAAACTGGTGGGGAAAGAAAAATAATATTGAACAGAAGAGTTGGCTTTAAGAGTTAAAATTATCTGCTAGTTTTGTCTGTATTAGAAAAATATTCGCAAATATTCGCCCTGTAACAAAGTGTTTGAACTCAGATTTTTTTTAAAAATTTTTTTTTAATTTTAAGTCTTTATTTAGAATTTTAGATTCGGGTTTTAAATTTGTAAAATCTTTTTGACGGAAAAAAAAACAGCCTTGCTCTTGAATCAATCAGCATCTTATAAGTGGAATTAAATTGTATTTAATTATGAGTTGAGTATGTTTTGTGCAATTTTTAAATGGGATCGAATTTATGTCGAATAAAGGGGCAAAAAAATCCCCAACCTGACCTTTTCACATTTTCATGAAATTTTCAAAAATCTTACTCTTCCACATCCTAAATTTGTAAATAATTTTAAAAAAGAATTCAATCATCCATAACTTATGATTTTGAAATTCGTTAAAAAGTATTTGTTTTGCTGGTCGGCAGTGCTTTCATGCTTAACTTCAATTCTATGGGAACTTCAGTCTTGTAAAATAGCTCCTTTTAAAAGACAACTACGTGCTCTTTGATTCGATATGTAAGTTGAAAACCTTTTCAAAAAATGCTTCTCACAAAATTTCAAAATATTTCGAGATATTGTCTTTTATCTCAAAAAATGAGTGCTAATCAGGGTTGTTTGTGATTTCTAATTTCCGAAAATTTTCGGCCGACACATTCTAAAACTAAAAAAATATTTAAAAAAAATCTTTTAAAGTGGTACTTTTTAAATGATTTCAAATTATTTTTCTATGCATATTTGACAAGTTTTTTTCATGGGGGGGGGGAGGGTAAAGGGGGGCAACTTCCAAAAATTTCACTGTTTCCAGAAAATTTTACTTGAATCCACCATCTCCCCTGGTGCTAATCTCTCAATAGTTCCAGAGAAAATCCCTTTTTTTTTTCAAAATCTCAAAAAGACAATATCTTAAAATTGAGATTTTTTTTTTCTAAATATTAAATTATGCGAAAAAAATTTTTTTGAAGAGTATTTAAGTTACTGTCCAGCACACACAAATCAAAGTGCATGTAATTGTCAGCTATTACACAATCCTGATGCTTTCATAGCTTTGAGATATGATTTCAAAAGCACCGAAAACATTAACAAACCTCAAAACTTCATTACGCACTAGCTGCGTCTCCCGGCTTTGCACGGTCTACCTCGAAAATGAAAGTTGTGTCAAGTGACGCGTGTTCAACAATCACGCTTGAACAAAAAAAAAAAAAAAAAAAAAAAAAAAACAGTAAAATTTTGCAACAAATTCCGGAAAAATAACCGAAAAGGAAACGTTTTAAGTCTACCGATTGCAGGAAAAGCCTCAAAGCAAAACCCAGAATTTTATTTGTTTATGTTCAAGAAAAAAAATGGCAACAGATCTTCCTTCTCAATGGTTTTCTTCACGCTATAAATTTCAATAAAAGCATTGTTACGGAAAGTTGAGATGAAGCACTGATAACTTGAATGGATGAAAGTTATCGAAAAATAGAGATTTTATGTCGAGAAATCTAAGCATTATCCTATGTATTATCCTCATATAAATAATAGTCGGTGATCAAGTAGCCCGCGTGCTTCAACAATGAAACTCGCGCCACGGCATGATAATTCGAGAATGTTTTGGTAATGTTTAACATGCAGGGAAATGCTTAATCGTGACAAGGCTGAACTCGATCCGATGACTTAACTGTTTTACTGGTAAGACTCATTTTAGGAGAATAAAGACACTTAAAAATGGTCAACAATGACCACTATCTACTGGATTTAATGTTTAATCCACTGAAGTTAGGGTTAAACTGCCAAATTTAACTTAAACTACCAAAATATCACCAAACAGGCATTCGCTGCGTTTAAATGTATATCGAAACAAATTTTCACTAGAGTTTAGAGTTGATCCACTGGAGTTAGGGTTAAAATTTAAAAGTACCAAAATATCACCAAACAGGCAATATCTGCGTTCAAATGTAGAAGCAAATTTTCACCTGTCATACCGTGACGGGTGACATTCTAGTAATAAATGGTTTTCAATTGACGTCTCTGCTAATTATTATCGGAGGATTATGTTAAACAGCCAAACATAAGAAGGGAAAATTACGAATCCAATTGTACCTGGTTTGATGGTCAGTTTACTGTTGTTCGGAAGAAGTTACTCGGACATATGTATATAGATTAATAATAGATTGATAGGTACAGACGCTCAGATTTTAATTATGTAGGATGATTTATGAAAGATTTTTTTTAAAACCATATGTATCTTTATGATATAAAAGAGCAAAATTTCTGAAAGTTTTATGTTAGTATGAAATGGTCAGGTTCAGTGCCCACCTGATTTAACATGAAGTCACCCAATACGAAATAGAACACAATGAAATTAAAACAGTAACTAATGAAATAAGCTTATTAATATGTTTTGAATTATATTGTCTACAACTCCTAGACATTAAAGTCAATGACAAATCTTTGCATCTTTCGAATTATAAACAAAATAAAATAGTTGAAGGAAGTACATGTATTGCAAAATAATAACAGGTAAAAGCATCTAAGCACTCATTAATACACTTGTTATAATTCGTTACGTAATTATAAAATTATTGGAAGACAAGCGTGTTAAATTACATACTTTATAGCATGAATTTGGTGAAAAGAAAACAACTAAAATTAGACATGTGATCCTCGCATATAATTTTGTTTCTTGAAAACATGAAAGTAAGATGCATACAAAATAATCAAAACAATTATATGTCACACCAAATAATCACATGACATTTTCCCATTAAACCCCACGTATTCTCAATATAAAAGATACAGCATGTGCTTTTCTATACATAATGGGTCTTCTACAACCTCAAAATAGTGAATAGTATCAGAAAAAGAAAATTACTCCATCCAATCATGAACATATTTAGTGAAAAGGCTTTGTTTGTCTGTATTGGAAAGGTTTTTAATTCTTCCAAAAAATACCAGGTTAATTTTGGTAAGATTCTGATAGGGACAAAAAAATTTCTGTTTTTCGCAGGATATGTTACCGGCAGGGATAAGATACTTTAGCTGTCCGTTATTTTCTAGGAACATTTCGGGGTTTTTTTTACAATGAAAAAAACAAATTATTGCACATCTCTTCTTTTTCCGACAACTTGCATTTCATCCTTTGTTATAAGTCTTAATAAATGCGATTTTGGAAAAATATCAATGAATATTTTCATATCTTGAAAATAATTCTAGTAACATCTCTGAATATATGTATGCTACATTGATTCTTACCTTTCTTCATTATTTACTCTGAGATGTGCACAAAATAGATAATTTAAGTAATGCAACTAGCATCTTCTCCTGAAAGCAGCAGGCCATGTTTTATATGTGTGCAAACTAGTTTTACTGTATAGAAGTAGAATCAAGTTATGACACCTAAAATTATTACCCAATTAGACTAAAAACACTAACCAACTTAGGTTCCGAATGAAACAACAAATAAACACGCGAAAATGATGCATAAATGCAGAAATAAAGAGTATCTATTTTTAAAATGATGAAAATATGTTTTTTGCATTTGGTGGGAAAAAAAGTACTATCACAGAAAACGCATAGAATTTTCTTAGTGATTTTTTTCCTCATTTGGACAAATTAAGGGTCTTGCTCGATATATAGCACACAAGTCACAAACATGGATACTCGAGTTGGATTTTGAAATTCCTTTAAAAGCAGCATGGTTTTTCCGTGATTAAAATTAGAATCATCCTTTATGTTTTTTTTAACATACATTATTATGTAATTTTTTTCATTAAAGAAAACCAAAGTCAAATTATCTCCTATGTTAAAAGAATGTATTGCCTCTCTATGACTATTTCTAAAAAATGATGAACACACTGGGCTCCCAAGGTATGATCAACGGTTGTATTGTACTATAGGATTTGAACACTTCGGGTTACATTTTTTTCCACTTATTTAGTTTAATTTGTATCATTCAAAAAATAAGAATGTTTACGTCAGGTGATTTCTGACTGTACTTCAAATTTTTTACGCACTTAATCTTATTATAAGCTGCAATTTTTGTCTTTTTATTTGTATTTTAATTTCAGGCAGCCAAGGTCATTAATGGGACAAAACGATCAACGCCTTTCTTTTTAATTCCTTTTTGGTTGTTCCTAAAATCAAAATATGTGTAAGAGTTTATCATGTAAAATGAAGGGTATTTCGTGATTAAATTTTTTATTAACTTAAATGTATTACTTCATTGATTTTCTGTGTGACTTACGCAATTATTTTGCAATTAACTAAGGAATAGAAGAATATAATTCACATGAGTTTTTCTGAGGACTAAGAAACATCTTGCATTTTAGAGAGAGAGAAAAGGGGGAGTAGAGGAAATTCAGGGTTTCAACCATAAAATTCTTTAATCAATCAAAAAGTTAATGCCGTAAAATAGCTTTAATAGAGAAGTCCATTGAAAATTTGAGACCCTTTTCAAGTAGAATCATAAAATGATTCAACTAAAGTAATTTTTTTTATCATCCAAATATTATTCATCACAGACCAACTAAAAAGAAGCAGGCACTTCAAAAAAAAAAAAAATTCCCTAGCAAATTTTTACATTTGTGATAGTTTTACTAATGTCGCTGTATTTTATTTTTAAAATTTATATCTCCATATATGTAGTACACACATCTTAGCCATTATAGTGCATCATTTGAAAATTGTAAGAACTTTTAATGGAGTCAATACCCTAAATACTTTTAAAAATTCGATTTTTTTATTTCTATACATTTTGATACTCCATTTAAATACCTTTTTAATGATACAAACTTTTTGATTGTGCTCATATGAGAAGTAAGTTAAAATAAGCTTTAAAAAAATGTAAATACGTATATTTTGATAAGGTATGATTTTCTTCCTTAAATTGCTATATCGATAAATGGTATTTTTGAAACTAAATGTTCCTTTTCTCAGAACCTAGATTGTGTTAGGCTTTGAAATTTTTGCCACCAATTCCATACATCTAATTAGAATATTTTAAAAAAGCTTTCTTTCTGTAAAATTTTACTTCAGTATAGAGAAAAAAGTCTACTTAAGGTACAGAAAAGATTCTTAATTGTATCTTTAATATATTTTCAGAAAAAGGTACATGAACATGTGGAAATTAACATTGACGGTATAGGGGGTACTAACTCCCCTTAAAATATGTATTTTATTTATTGAATTATTTTAATTTATTAACGTACAGGATTCGTCAAACCGGACACAGCACGAAAAAAAAAAAAAAAAAAAAACTCGTGGGTTTGTTAACACGGGCCACTTGAAAAAAATAAACTATCTCGATAAAGTGGATTTTTTTTTTCAAAATTTACCGCATATTGAAACATTTACTTCAGAAACAAACTACATATTAGATCTAAAATAAATAATACCATGTATGAAAATTGGCATCTGCCTTTCTGAACAACTTCTTAAGTTTTAGGAATTAAAACTGCATATGGATTTCACGATTAATAAAAAAATATATTTTTGCTGGGAAGCCAAACTAAGAAATTTACTTAATTTATTTCAATCACTTTTGAAGATTTTATTTTATTTCCTTTTTTTTGTATTGTTGAAAAAAAATGATTTGATTAACTACATCATTAAATCTCTTCTTTTAATAGATGCTTAATGCAAGATTGCAAAGTGTAAAGGTAGATTACAATAATCACATAAAATTAACCAACCTGTGTGATGACTATTCCAGATTCCATAAACTGTAATCATACCTGAAAATTTTCTCACACATTCTGAATTATTGTGTGCAAAATTATTTTGTGACTTTATAGTTACTAATTTTAATATTTTTTAATACAGTTCAAATTTTTATTTCCAACTTCTCGTGTGGAAGGATGTATAAAATACTTGATATGATTCATGGTTATGGTTCATGCGGCTCTTTTTAACGCAAAATTTAGTCAGAGGTTTTTTTTTAAACAAACTGAAGAAATAAAATACTACTAAATGCCTTTTGTGACTAAAAGGAAAGCTTTTCTCAAAATGTGACATACTTGCTTCTGTATGGATGAATCTGTTTTCTATTTATGGAGTGGTCATGTTTCAGAAAAATTAATTTTGACGATATTTCACCTAAATGCTAAATATTTTCAGTAAATTTTTCAGAAGTTAGCTAGCGGTGTATTTTATGCATTTTATGTAAATGCTACATGGTTTTCAAATTCATTTTTTTTCTTCAATTTTGACGATTTTTGTAATAAATTTGAATAGAAATAAATTCAGGATTTAAAATTATTCATATCTCTATGAAAAAAAAAGTAACAAAGTAGTACAGTTTAAACAATGTTAAAATAGTTATCAAGATTATTTTTTTTTCTTGTAAAAAAGTCCGCAATTTTCAACAATGACCAGGGTACTTGATAAAAAAAATCCAGGGTAACTAAGGTTTTTAAATTACCCCGGTGTTTCTTCAAACCCTGCTAATGTATTCATGGGAAATTACTTTTGAAGTTATGTTGTAATACACCTTGAATAAGCCCAAGAGTCGAACCTCGAAATTGTGGTGTGGCTGCAAGACGCACTGCTATAAACTGCTCTAAGGAGTTGCATTTCAGGACAGTAAAGCCTCTACAAGTGTTCATTTCATCAAAATCTGTAAATTAATCGGTATTTTTGTCAATTTTGTGTTATTATTTAGTCTGCAGAACAAAAAATATAAAACCCTAATTTACAAAAACTGTACACATTTAACAGATATTGTAAACAAAAGGTTAAAAAAAAACTACTTTTGGAAAAAGTGCACAAAATCTGAGTATTATAATTCAAGGTAGTATTTACGGGAGGAATCGAAGGGCCTTGTCTCCTCTCATTGTGCCAAAATTTTGCAAAACGTTAAATTTATGTGTGCTAAATTTGGCTAAGCTTTGATATTACCTGGATTTTTGTATAAGATATTTTTGCATTTTACTAGAGAAGCGAAAACTCCTCTACTTGAGTTTTCGAGCATCAAAACACTTCTGTACTAAAGTTGGAAAAGATCCGTCGTAAACTAGAATTGTCAGAGGAAAAACCCTTTATGAAGGGAGGCCAATCTCCTCCCCCCCCCCACCCTTTGCAAATTTTTGCGCATCAAAGGAACTGTGTGCCAAATTTGGCAAAGATCATAAACTCGATTTGTTAAAAGAAAAACACTCTATGGGGTTTTTCTTCCCTCAGGGTGGGGAGAAAACTCCCCTATGTGAATTCCTAAACATCAAAGGATCTCTTAAACGATCGAACATAAACTGATTTTTGCATAAGAGCAAATCTTCGTTGGGGAAATTTCCACCCCCATAGGGAGGCGAAAACTCCCCTATGTGGATTTTTCAGCATCAAAGAAAGCTATGTGCAAATTCTATCAAAGGCCCAGTGTAAACTAGATTTTTGTAAGAAGGAAAACCCTCTATGGAGAGTTTCGCCCCTATAGAGAGGGGCGAAAGCCTCTATGTGAATTATTGAGCATCAAAAGACCTATGAGCCAAATTTGGCAAAGATCCGACGTAAACTGAATGTGTACAAGGAAAACCCCTCTATACATCGTTTCCCATCGGCAGGGGGCGAAAACCCCAAGGGAATTCTTGAGCTTCAAAGTATCTACGGGTCAGATTTGGTAAACTCAATTTGTAAAAGGAAAAGTCCTGAATGTGAGCATCTGCACACCATAGAAAGGGGGCGAAGACTCCCCTATGACACTTCTCGACCATCAAATGATTTAACAAAATTGACTGTGCCAAGTTTGTCAAACATCCCACATAAACTGGATTTCTTTTGTAAAGAAAAATCATCATTGTGGTGTTCTTTGAAGGGGGGGGGGGGGGTCTTTCTATGAGGAATTTTCGATCATCAAAAGACTTCAGCACGAAATTCGGCAGAGACCTGACGAAAACTGAATTTGTCAGTGGAAAACCCCCTTATGAGGTACACAATTATTTTTTTTCGAATTTTTTTTAACCTGTGAAAGCAGAATATTCAGTATTGTTTTGCTAACACCAAAATGAAACGTCATCCTACCACTTTAACATAACGTAATATTCCACGTTCAAAATTGGTGCAAAAGTGGTGGTACAACACCATATTTCGACGTGCTATACGACATCGATCGACGAGACACATAGACGCTTTTTAGACCGTTCTGAGAGAACGTAATTTGAACGTGTCGGATGGTGTGCTCAGAACGTGTTATAGAACGAGCTTTGAACTGCTCTCTGTGCTGCTTGGGTCGCTCTGTGCTGCTTGGGTAACAACCAGCCCCTGGCATTCATTTGAATTTTAAAGTCTTAAATTCTATTTTTTGTTGCGATAAGAGCCATTAGTAGAACCCAAGGAGTAGAGTCCTATCGCAATTCGTGATTGCAGAAAAACATAATCTGATTTCAAAATCTCAAAATTCAAACTGTTTTATTTATTTATTGGCACATAGAAAAAGGATTAGTAATATGCATGTAACACCCCAAGCAGCACAAAGGAGTTCAAAGCTCGTTCTATAACACGTTCAGGACACACCAACCGACACGTTCAAATTACGTTCTCTCAGAACGGTCTAAAAAGCGTCTATGTGTCTCGTCGATCGATGTCGTATAGCACGTCGAAATATGATGTTGTACCACCGCTTTTGCACCAATTTTGAACGTGGATTATTACGTTATATTAAAGTGGTAGGATGACGTTTCATTTTGGTGTTAAGAAAACAATACTAAATATTTTGCTTTCACAGGTAAAAAAATTAGAAAAAAAGGAAGGGTGTACCCCATAAGGGGGTTTTCCACTTACGAATTCAGTTTTCGTCAGATTTCTGCTGAATTTTGTACTGAGATCTTTTGATGATCGAAAATTCTTCATAGAAAGACCCCCCCCCCCCCCCTCCCAACCCTCAAAGAACACCACAATGAGAATTTTTCTTTACAAAAAAATCCAGTTTATGTTGGATGTTTGACAAATTTGGCACACTCAATTTTGTCAAGTCATTTGAATCATCAAGAAGTCTCATAGGGGAGTCTTCGCCCCATTTCTATGGTGTGCAGATGCCCACATAACAGGACTTTTCCTCCCCTGCCGATGGGAAACAATATATAGAGGGTTTTTCCTCGTACACATTCAGTTTGCGTCGGATCTTTGTTAAATTTGGTTCATAGGTCTTTTGATGCTCAATAATTCTCATAGAGGGTTTTTCTTCTTACAAAAATCTAGTTTACACTGGACCTTTGGCAGATTTTGCACATTTCTTTGATGCTGAAAAATCCACATAGGGGAGTTTTCGCCTCCCTATGGAGGTGTAAATTCCCCCAAAGAAGATTTGCCCTTATGCAAATTTCAGTTTATGTTGGATCGTTTAAGAGGTCCTTTGATGTTCAGGAATTCACATAGGGGAGTTTTCTACCCACCCTGAGGGAGGAAAAAGCCCATAGAGCGTTTTCCTTTTTACAAATCGAGTTTATGATATTTGCCAAATTTGGCACATAGTTCCTTTGATGTGCAAAAATTTACATAGGGGGGGGGGAGTTTGGCCTCCCTTCATAAAGGGTTTTTCCTCTGACAATTCTAGTTCACGACGGATCTTTTCCAAATTTAGTACAGAAGTGTTCTGATGCTTGAAAACTCAAGTAGAGGAGTTTTCACCCCTCTAGTAAAATGCAAAAATATCATATACAAAATTCCAGGTAATATCAAAGCTTTGCCAAATTTAAAAAATATAAATTTAACGTTTTGCAAAATTTGGCACATTGAGAGGGGCAGGGTCCTTCGACTCCTCTCGTAAATACTACCTTGAATTATAATACTCAGATTTTGTGCACTTTTTCCTACACGTCGTTTTTTTTAACCTTTTGTTTACAATATCTGTTAATTTGTGTACAGTTTTTGTAAATTAGGGTTTTATTTTTTCTGTTCTGCAGACTTAAATAATAACACAAAATTTACGAAAATACCGATTAATTTACAGATTTTGATGAAATGAACACTTGTAGAGGCTTCACTGTCCTTGAAATGCAACTCCCTAGAGCAGTTAATAGCAGTGCGTCTTGCAGCCAAATCACAATTTCGAGGTTCGGCTATTGGGCTTATTCAAGGTGTATTACAACATACCTTCAGAGGTAATTTCAGATGAATACATGAACAGGGTTTGAAGAAAAACCGGGGTAATTTAAAAAACCTTAGCTACCCTGGATTTTTTTTGTCAAGTACCCTGGTCATTGTTGAAAATTGCGGACTTTCTTACAAGAAAAAAAAAAAATCTTGATCACTATTTTAACATTGTTTAAACTATACCACTTTGTTACTTTTACTTTTCATAGAGATATGAATAATTTTAAATCCTGAATTTATTTCTACTCAAATTTATTACAAAAAGCGTCAAAATTGAAGAAAGAAAAATAATTTGAAAACCATTTAGCATTTACATATAATACGTAAAATACACCGCCAGCTAACTTCTGACAAAAATTGCTAAAAACATTTAGCATTTAGGTAAAATATTATAAAAATTGATTTTTCTGAAACACGACCGCACCATAAATAGAAAACAGATTCATCCGTACAGAAACAAGTATGTCACATTTTGAGAAAAGCTTTCCTTTTAGTCCCAAAAGGCATTTAGTAGTTTTTTTTTTCTTCAGTTTGTTCTAAAAAAAACCTCTGACTAAGTTTTACGTTAAAAAGAGCCGCATTAACCATAACCATGAATCATATCAAGTATTTTATACATCCTTCCACACGAGAAGTTTAAAATAAAAATTTGAACAGTATTTAAAAATATTAAAATTAGTAATTATAAAGTCGCAAAATAATTTTGCACACAATAATTAGGAATATGTGAGAAAATTTTCAGGTATGATTACAGTTTATGGAATCTGGAATAGTCATTACACAGTTGGTTAATTTTATGCGATTATTGTAATCTACCTTCACACTTTGCAATCTTGCATTAAGCATCTATTAAAAATAGAGATTCCCTGATGTAGTTATCAAATCATTTTTTTCGAACAATACAAAAAAAAAAAAAGAGAGAAAATGAAATCTTTAATAGAGATTGAAGTAAATTAAGTAAATTGCTTAGTTTGGCTTCCCAGCAAAGAAATATTTTTTAATTAATCGTGAAATCTATATGCAGTTTTAATTCCTAAAACTTAAGTTGTTCAGAAAGACAGATGCCAATTTTCGTACTCGGTATTATTTATTTTAGATCTTATATGTAGTTTGTTTCTGAAGTAAATGTTTTAATATGCGGCAAATTTTGAAAAAAAAAAAAAAAAATCGTTTTTATCGAGATAGTTTATTTTTTTCAAGTGGTTCGTGTTAACAAACCCACGAGTTGTTTTTTTTTTCGTGCTAGGCCCGGTTTGACGAATCCTGTACATTAATAAATTAAAATAGTTCATAAATAAAATACATATTTTAAGGGGAGTTAGTACCCCCTATACCGTCAATGTTAAATTGCACATGTTCATGTACCTTTCTCTAAAAATATATTAAAGATACAATTATGATTTTTTTTCTGTACCTTAAGTAGACATTTTTCTCTATACGGAAGTAAAATTTTACAGAAAGAAAGCTTTTTAAAAAAAATTCTAATTAGATGTATGAAATTGGTGGCAAAAATTTCAATGTCTAACACAATTTAGGTTCTGAGAAAAAGGAACATTTAGTTTCAAAAAATACCATTTCTCGATATAACAATTTAAAGAAGAAAATCATACCTTATCAAAATATGTTTACATTTTTTTAAAGCTTATTTTAACTTACTTCTCATATGAGCACGATCAAGAAGTTTATCATTAAAAAGGTATTGAAATGGAGTATCAAAATATATAGAAATCAAAAAATCGAATTTTTGAAAGTATTTAAAGTACTGACACCCCTTAAAGTTCTTACAATTTTCAAATGATGCACTGTAATGGCTAAGATGTATCTACTACATATATGGAGAAATAAATTTTAAAAATAAAATACAGCAACATTAGTAAAACTATCACAAATGTAAAATTGTGCTAGGGATTTTTTTTTAAAGTGCCTGCTTCTTTTTAGTCGGTCTGTGATGAATAATATTTGGATGATAAAAAAAATTTACTTTAGTTGAATCATTTCATGATTTTACTTGAAAAGGGTCTCAAATTTTCTATGGACTTCCCTAGTAAAGTCATTTTACGGCATTAACTTTTTGATTGTATAAAGAATTTTATGGTTAAAACCCTGAATTTTCTCTACTCCCCTTTTTTTTCTTTTTCTCTAAAATGCAAGATGTTTCTTAGCCCTCAGAAAAACTCATGTGAATTATATTCTTATATTCTTTAGTTAATTGCAAAAAGAATTACGTAAGTCACACAAAAAATCAATGAAGTAACGCATACAAGTTAATAAAAAATTTAATCACAAAATACCCTTCACTTTACATGATAAACTCTTACACATATTTGGACTTCAGGTGCAACCAAAAAGGAATTAAAAAGAAAGACATTGATCGTTTTGTCCCATTAATGACCTTGGCTGCCTGAAATGAAAATACAAATAAAAAGACAAAAAATGCAGCTTATAATAAGATTAAGTGCGTGAAAAATTTGAAGTACAATCAGAAATAACCTGACGTAAACATTCTTATTTTTTGAAAGATACAAATTAAACTAAATAAGTAGGAAAAAAATGTAACCCGAAATGTTCAAATCCAATGGTACAATACAACCGTTGATCATACCTTGGGAGCCGAGTGTGTTCATCATTCTTTAGAAATAGTCATAGAGAGGCAATACATTTTTTTAACATAAGAGACAGTCTGACTTAGGATTTTCTTTAATGAAAAAAAAATTACATAATAATGTGTGTAAAAAAAACATAAACTATGATTCTAGTTTTAATCACAGAAAAACAATGCTGCTTTTAAAGGAATTTCTAAATCCAACTCGAGTACCCATGTTTGTGACTTATGTGCTATATATCGAGCAAGACCCTTAATTTGTCCAAATCACTGAAAAAAAAAATCACTAAGAAAGTTCTTTGCGTTTTATATGATAGTGCTTTTTTTTCTCACCATTCATACTGCAAAAAACATATTTTCATTATTTTAAAAATAAATTGATACTCTTTATTTCTGCATATATGCATCATTTTTGCGTGTTTATTTGTTGTTTGATATGGAACCTGAATTGGTTAGTATTTTTAGTCTAATTGGGTAATAATTTTAAGTGTCATAACTTGATACTACTTTTACATAGGAAAACCAGTTTGTACACATATAAAACATGGCCTGCTGCTTTCAGGAGAAGATGCTAGTTGCATTACTTAAATTATCTATTTTGTGCACATCTCAGAGTAAATAATGAAGAAAGGTAAGTATCAATGTACCACACATATATTCAGAGATATTACTAGAATTATTTTCAAGATATGAAAATATTCATTGATATTTTTAAAATCGCGTTTATAAAGACTTATACCAAAGGATGAAATGGAAGTTGTCAGACAAAGAAGAGATGTGCACTAATTTGTTTTTTTCATTGTAAAAAAAATAAGCTTATTTCATTTGTTACTGTTTTAATTTCTTTGTGTTCTATTTCGTATTGAGTCACTCCCATGTTAAATCAACTAGACACTCAACCAGACCATTTCAGACTAACATAAAACTTTCAGAAACTTTGCTCTTTTATATCATTAAGATGCATATGGTTTAAAAAAAAAATTCTTTCATAATTCATCTTACATAATTAAAAACTGAGCGTATGTACCTATCTATCTATGCATTAATCTATCTATCTCTGTCCGAGTTACTTCTCCCGAACGCCAGTAAACTGAACATCGAACCAGGTTTCGATGTATTCGTAATTTTCCCGCGTTTATGTTTGGCTATTCAAAATAATCCCCCGATAATAATTAGCGGAGATATCAATTGAAAACTACTAATTATAATACTTAGATTTCGACATAAAATCCCTATTTTTCGAGGGGCTTTCATCCATTCAAATCATCAACTTTCCGTAACAATGCTTTTATTGAAATTTGTAGCATGCAGAAAATCATTGAGAAAAAAGATCTGTTGCATTTTTTTTTCTCAAACATGAACAAATAAAATTCTGAGTTTTGCTTTGAGGGTTTTCCTGTGATCGAGATACTTAAAATGTTCCCTTTTTGGTTATTTTCCCGGAATCTGCCGCAAAATGTTACTGATTTTTTTAGTTTTTTGTTCAAGAGTGATTGCTGAACAATGGTCACTTGACATAACTTTTATTTTTGAGGTAGACCGTGCAAAGCCAGGCGACGCAACTAATGAGTAATTTATGTTTGTTAATATGCCTTTCTACAGTGCTTTGAAATGATATCTCAAAGCTATGGGAGCATCAGGATTGTGTAATGACTGACAATTACATGCACTTTAACTTGATCGGTAACTTAAATACTCTTCGAAAAAAAAATTCACATAACTCAATATTTAGGAAAAAAATTCTCTTTTTTTTTGAGATAATGTCTTTTAGAGATTTTGAAAAAAAAAAATACCTTCAGAGTGGAACCATTAAGGGATATCACCAGGGGTGATGGTGGACTCAAGTACTTTGTTCTATAGACAGTGAAATTTATGGAAGTTGCCCCTTTTACATTTGAAATCATTTGAAAAGTACCACTTTAAAAAAAATTTTAAAAATACTTTTTTAGCTTTAGATTGTGTCAGCCCAAAATTTTCGGAAATTTGGGATCACAAACACCCCTGATTAGCACTAATTTTTTGAGATGAAAGACACTATCTCAGGTATTTTTGAAATTTCGTGAGAAACATATTTTTAAAAGGTTTTCAATTTACATATCGAATTAAAGAGCACGTAATTGTATTTCAAAAGGAGCTATTTTACAAGACTGAAGTTCTCAAAGAAATGCAGTTAAATATTTGAAAGCACTGCCAACCAGCAAATGCTTTTTAATGAATTTCAAAATCATAAGTTATGAATGATTGATTTTTTTTTCAAAATTATTTACAAATTTAAGAAGTGGAAGAGAAGATTTTTGAAAGTTTCATGAAAATATGAAAAGGTTAGGTTGAAGATTTTTTCTCCCCTTGATTCGACATAAATTCGATCCTATTCAAAAATGGCACAAAACATACTCTGCTCATAATTTAATACAATTTAATTCCACTTATAGTATGCCGATTAATGCAAGAGCAAAGCTGGTTCGTCAAAAAGACATTAAAAATTAAAAAGACAAATCTAAAACTCGAAATAAAAACTTAAAAAAAAAAAAAAAAAAAAAAAAATCTGTGTTCAAACAATTTGTTACAGGGAGAATATTTTTTTTAATACAAAAAACACTGGGAGATAATTTTAACTCCTTAAGCCAACACTTCTATTTAATATTATTTTTCTTCCCCATCTGTTTTCAATTCAATTAGTTGATGTTTGCCAGTATTTTTTATTTGTTAAATCTGTGCGGGAATATTAAACGCAGAAAACTTTCAAGCACCAGGTGATGGTAATCAACAGCTGGTAGCAGCTCGCCATTTTGTTTTGCTGCGATAGAATAAACAAGCAATTAGCAACTTGCTTCAGAAAAAAAATAAATGAATAAAAACAAAAAAGCATAGTCAGACATAATATCTTTAACAACAGGAAATATTGTTTTAGAATAGAACAAATTGAATGCGTTATACAACGAATCTTGTTTTTATAATCTTGACCATTTTCAACGACATAATTTTTTTAGGTACTATTTTGATTGAGACCTTTTCTGTTGATATAATTGATTCTTTATCATGAATATTTTAATTTGAAAAATTCTTTAAATAATTTAGACTCATTTTCTGTCTCAACATTCAAGAATACTAATTTTCTGATTTCTGTACAGTATGTATCACATTTTACAACAGCAACACATTTTTCATAAAAGTATAAAAACTTTAAAATAAAGCATTTTAAATACAGCAAAAACTGAGATACAGCAAAAACAAAATATATATGTGTACTCTATTGCAACTTAAAATTCAAAGTCGAAAACAAGAATAACTAAAACAACCACTTTAAGGAAAATAAATGTAGCAATCAATTCGAATTCAGATCAGAAATAAAAATTGCACAAAGAAACATTAGCGAAAAATATATCCGTGAAATAGCCATTGATATTAAATTATACAAATGGAACAATTAAGTTTTGCAGAATGTTCGAAGTTAAGAAAAAAACCCCAATTAAGTCAAAATTTAAATGAAATTCGATTTATAAACAAAATTAACATGTGAAAGATTTAAAAGTAATTATAATTAAATTAATCACTTACTTTTGATAAAAGAATAATCCTTTGCTCGGATTGTTTTTCAGCAGTTGCTCCGAAAGTGGTTGAGTTGGTAAGCAAAGAAAGTTTCTGTAACTATTCCACGGTAAACAGATATAGAGGGCGCTCGGATGCGGTGACAGCTGAACGTCAGATATTACGTTATTTTAACACGGGAATAACACCGTGCCATTAGAACGTTTTTTGAACGTCTAATATGACGTCCCCTCAGAACTAGACTGGCACCGTGATAATATCACTGTTGCTGTACGTCTAATTTTACGTGCAAGTAACACTTAACACCGTCATTCGACCAATAACACGATTTCTGTACCAGATTTGAACGTTCCGGTGCTACTGGGGACATAAGCATAATTCTACTAATTCTAGATTCCACATAGATAACACAAGTCCCCTGATTTGTGAGCTCTTAGCGCTTCGCGCCCCCACGCCACAGGCCCGGATTTCTATTCCCGAGTGGAGCATGGTTGAACTCAGCCGTTCATCCCTTCAGTGGGTCGAAAAAATGAGTACCAAGTGCACTTGGGAACCAAACTCCGCGTTAGGCTGACCACCTAACCAGGTCGTATGCCTTGCAACTCAGAGCCCCTGGTCAAGAAAACTGAGTTGGGCACAGTAGGCCTCGGTCCTCATGGACTGTCGTGCCGCAGGGTTTGGCTTTTTTACTCCCACTTAAGCCACAGACGTTAGATCTACTCTCTCTCTCTCTCAGATCGCTGTCTTATGAATGAAGAATTTGAAATTACCAGAATCAAATCTGTCAACCGATTTGAAAATTGTTATTTACAACCCCAGTAGCACCAGAACGTTCAAATCTGGTACAGAAATCGTGTTATTGGTCGAATGACGGTGTTAAGTGTTACTTGCACGTAAAATTAGACGTACAGCAACAGTGATATTATCACGGTGCCAGTCTAGTTCTAAAGGGAAGTCATATTAGACGTTCAAAAAACGTTCTAATGACACGGTGTTATCCCCGTGTTAAAATAACGTAATATCTGACGTTCAGCTGTCACCGCATCCGAGCGCCCTCTATATCTGTTTACCGTGGAATAGTCACAGAAACTTTCTTTGCTTACCAACTTCAACCACTTTCGGAGCAACTGCTGAAAAACAATCCGAGCAAAGGATTATTCTTTTATCAAAAGTACGTGATTAATTTAATTATAATTACTTTTAAATCTTTCACATGTTAATTTTGTTTATAAATCGAATTTCATTTAAATTTTGACTTAATTGGGGGTTGTTTTCTTAGCTCCAAACATTCTGCAAAACTTAATTGTTCCATTTGTATAATTTAATATCAATGGCTATTTCATGGATATATTTTTCGCTAACGTTTCTTTGTGCAATTTTCATTTCTGATCTGAATTCGAATCGATCGCTACACTTATTTTCCTTAAAGTGGTTGTTTTAGTTATTCTTGTTTTCGACTATGAATTTTAAGTTGCAATAGAGTATACATATATATTTTGTTTTTGCTGTATTTCAGTTTTTGATGTATTTAAAATGCTTTATTTTAAAGTTTTTATACTTTTAAGAAAGTAGACGGCTCACATAATGATTCTATTATTGCAAAAATAAATCTCCAAAATTTTTATGAAAAATGTGTTGCTGCTGTAAAATGTGATACATACTGTACAGAAATCAGAAAATTAGTATTCTTGAATGTTGAGACAGAAAATGAGAATAAATTATTTAAAGATTTTTTCAATTTAAAATATTCATGATAAAGAATCAATTTTATCAACAGAAAAGGTCTCAATCAAAATAGTACCTAAAAAAATTATGGCGTTGAAAATGGTCAAGATTATAAAAACAAGATTCGTTGTATAACGCATTCAATTTGTTCTATTCTAAAGCAATATTTCCTGTTGTTAAAGATATTATGTCTGAATATGCTTTTTTGTTTTTATTCATTTATTTTTTTTCAGAAGCAAGTTGAAATAAATGCTAGGTTATGTTTTCGGTTTATAAAAATAGAATGCGTATTGCTTGTTTATTCTATCACAGCAAAACAAAATGGCGAGCTGCTACCAGCTGTTGATTACCATCACCTGGTGCTTGAAAGTTTTCTGTGTTTAATATTCCCGCACAGATTTAACAAATAAAAAAGACTGGCAAAAATCAACTAATTGAATTGAAAACGGATGGGGAAAGAAAAATAATATTAAATAGAAGTGTTGGCTTAAGGAGTTAAAATTATCTCCCAATGTTTTTTGTATTAAGAAAAATATTCTCCCTGTAACGAGTTGTTTGAACACAGATTTTTTTTTTTTTTTTTAAGTCTTTATTTCGAGTTTTAGATCCGTCTTTTTAATTTTTAATGTCGTTTTGACGAAAAACCAGCTTTGCTCTTGTATCAATCGGCATACTATAAGTGGAATTAAATTGTATTAAATTATGAGCAGAGTATGTTTTGTGCCATTTTTAAATAGGATCGAATTTATGTCGAATCAAGAGGCAAAAAAAATCCTCAACCTGACCTTTTCATATTTTCATGAAACTTTCTAAAATCTTCTCTTCCCCTTCTTAAATTTGTAAATAATTTTGAAAAAAAAAAATCACTCATTCATAACTTATGATTTTGAAATTCATTAAAAAGCATTTGCTGGTCGGCAGTGCTTTCAAATATTTAACTGCATTTCTATGAGAACTTCAGTCTTGTAAAATAGATCCTTTTGAAATACAATTACGTGCTCTTTAATTCGATATGTAAATTGAAAACCTTTTAAAAATATGTTTCTCACGGAATTTCAAAAATAATTGAGATAGTGTCTTTTATCTCAAAAAATTAGTGCTAATCAGGGGTGTTTGTGATTCCAAATTTCCGAAATTTTTGGGCTGACGCAATCTTAAACTAAAAAAGTATTTTTAAAAAATTTTTAAAGTGGTACTTTTCAAATGAATTCAAATGTAAAGGGGGCAACTTCCATAAATTTCACTGTCTATAGTACAAAGTACTTGAGTCCACCATCGTCCCGGGTACTATCCCTTAATGGTTCCACTCTTAAAGTATTTTTTTTTCAAAATCTCTAAAAGACATTATCTCAAAAAAAAAAAAAAAAAAAAAAAAATTAGATTTTTTTCCCCCCTGAATATTGAGTTATGTGAAAAAAAAAATTTCGAAGAGTATTTAAGTTACTGATCAAGTTAAAGTGCATGTAATTGTCAGCCATTACACAATCCTGATGCTCCCATAGCTTTGAGATATCATTTCAAAGCACTGCAGGACATATTAACAAACATAAATTACTCATTAGTTGCGTCGCCTGGCTTTGCACGGTCTACCTCGAAAATGAAAGTTATGTCAAGTGACCATTGTTCAGCAATCACTCTTGAACAAAAAACTAAAAAAATCAGTAACATTTTGCGGCAGATTCCGGGAAAATAACCAAAAAGGGAATATTTTAAGTATCTCGTTCACAGGAAAACCCTCAAAGCAAAACTCAGAATTTTATTTGTTCATGTTTGCGAAAAAAATGCAACAGATCTCTTTTCTCAATGATTTTCTACATGCTACAAATTTCAATAAAAGCATTGTTACGGAAAATTGATGAAGCACTGATAATTTGAATGGAGGAAAGCCCTCGAAAAATAGGAATTTTATCTCGAAATCTAAGTATTATAATTAGTAGTTTTCAGTTGATATCTCCGCTAATTATTATCGGGGGATTATTTTGCATAGCCAAACATAAATACGGGAAAATTACGAATACATCGATACCTGGTTCGATGTTCAGTTTACTGGCGTTCGGGAGAAGTAACTCGGACAGAGATAGATAGATTAATGCATAGATAGATAGATACATACGCTCAGTTTTTAATTATGTAAGATGAATTATGAATGATTTTTTTTTTCAAACCATATGCATCTTAATGATATAAATGAGCAAAGTTTCTGAAAGTTTCATGTTAGTCTGAAATGGTCTGGTTGAGTGCCCAGTTGATTAGTTGATTTAACATGTGAGTGACCCAATACGAAATAGAACACTAACAAATGAAATAAGCTTATTTTTTTTCTTCTCCTGAAAGCAGCAGGCCATGTTTTATATGTGTACAAACTGGTTTTCCTATGTAAAAGTAGAATCAAGTTATGACACTTAAAATTATTACCCAATTAGACTAAAAATACTAACCAATTCAGGTTCCATATCAAACAACAAATAAACACGCAAAAATGATGCATAAATGCCGAAATAAAGAGTATCAATTTATTTTTAAAATAATGAAAATATGTTTTTTGCAGTATGAAATGGTGGGAAAAAAAGTACTATCATATAAAACGCATAGAACTTTCTTAGTGTTTTTTTTTTTTTTTTAGTGATTTGGACAAATTAAGGGTCTTTCTTGCTCGATATATAGCACATAAGTCACCAACATGGGTACTCGAGTTGGATTTTGAAATTTCTTTAAAAGCAGCATGGTTTTTCTGTGATTAAAACTAGAATCATATTTTATGTTTTTTTTTTACACACATCATTACGTAATTTTTTTCATTAAAGAAAATCCCAAGTCAGATTGTCTCTTATGTTAAAAAAATGTATTGCTTCTCTAGGACTACTTCTAAAAAATGATGAACACACTGGGCTCCCAAGGTATGATCAACGGTTGTATTGTACCATTGGATTTGAACATTTCGGGTTACATTTTTCTCTACTTATTTAGTTTAATTTGTATCGTTCAAAAAATAAGAATGTTTACGTCAGGTGATTTTTGACTGTACTTCAAATTTTTCACGCACTTAATCTTATTATAAGCTGCAATTTTTGTCTTTTTATTTGTATTTCCATTTCAGGCAGCCAAGGTCATTAATGGGACAAAACGATCAACGCCTTTCTTTTTAATTCCTTTTTGGTTGCTCCTAAAATCAAAATATGTGTAAGAGTTTATCATGTAAAGTGAAGGGTATTTTGTGATTAAATTTTTTTAAACTTGTTTGCGTTACTTCATTGATTTTTTGTGTGACTTACGTTATTCTTTTTGCAATTAACTAAAGAATATAAGAATATAATTCACATGAGTTTTTCTGAGGGCTAAGAAACATCTTGCATTTTAGAGAAAGAAAAAAAAGGGGGAGTAGAGGAAATTAAGGGTTTTAACCATAAAATTCTTTATACAATCAAAAAGTTAATGCCGTAAAATGGCTTTACTAGGGAAGTCCATAGAAAATTTGAGACCCTTTTCAAGTAGAATCATAAAATGATTCAACTAATGTATTTTTTTTTATCATCCAAATATTATTCATCACAGACCGACTAAAAAGAAGCAGGCACTTCAAAAAAAATTCCCTAGCACATTTTTACATTTGTGATAGTTTTACTAATGTTGCTGTATTTTATTTTTAAAATTTATTTCTCCATATATGTAGTAGACACATCTTAGCCATTACAGTGCATCATTTGAAAATTGTAAGAACTTTAAGGGGAGTCAGTACCCTAAATACTTTCAAAAATTCGATTTTTTGATTTCTATATATTTTGATACTCCATTTCAATACCTTTTTAATGATACAAACTTCTTGATCGTGCTCATATGAGAAGTAAGTTAAAATAAGCTTTAAAAAAATGTAAACATATTTTGATACGGTATGATTTTCTTCTTTAAATTGTTATATCGAGAAATGGCATTTTTGAAACTAAATGTTCCTTTTTCTCAGAACCTAAATTGTGTTAGACTTTGAAATTTTTGCTACCAATTCCATACATATAATTAGAATTTTTTTAAAAAAGCTTCCTTTCTGTAAAATTTTACTTCAGTATAGAGAAAAATGTCTACTTAAGGTACAGAAAAAATTCATAATTGTATCTTTAATAGATTTTCAGAGAAAGGTACATGAACATGTGCAAATTAACATTGACGGTATAGGGGGTACTAACTCCCCTTAAAATAGGTATTTTATTTATTGAACTATTTTAATTTTTTAATGTACAGGATTCGTCAAACCGGGCCCAGCACGAAAAAAAAAAAATTCGTGGGTTTGTTAACACGAGCCAATTGAAAAAAATAAACTATCTCAATAAAAACGATTTTTTTTTTTTTTTCAAAATTTGCCGCACATTGAAACATTTACTTCAGAAACAAACTACATATAAGATCTAAAATGAATAATACCGAGTACGAAAATTGGCATCTGTCTTTCTGAACAACTTCTTAAGTTTTAGGAATTAAAACTGCATATAGATTTCACGATTAATTAAAAAATATTTCTTTGCTGGGAAGCCAAACTAAGCAATTTACTTAATTTATTTCAATCTCTTTTAAAGATTTTCTTTTCTTTTCTTTTTTTGTATTGTTCGAAAAAAATGATTTGATTAACTACATCAGGGAATCTCTTTTTTAATTGATGCTTAATGCAAGATTGCAAAGTGTAAAGGTAGATTACAATAATCATATAAAATTAACCAACTGTGTAATGACTATTCCAGATTCCATAAACTGTAATCATACCTGAAAATTTTCTCACACATTCCGAATTATTGTGTGCAAAATTATTTTGCGACTTTATAATTACTAATTTTAATATTTTTAAATACTGATCAAATTTTTATTTCAAACTTCTCGTGTGGAAGGATGTATAAAATACTTGATATGATTCATGGTTATGGTTCATGCGGCTCTTTTTAACGTAAAACTTAGTCAGAGGTTTTTTTTAGAACAAACTGAAGAAAAAAAAATACTACTAAATGCCTTTTGGGACTAAAAGGAAAGCTTTTCTCAAAATGTGACATACTTGTTTCTGTACGGGTGAATCTGTTTTCTATTTATGGTGTGGTCATGTTTCAGAAAAATCAATTTTTATAATATTTCACCTAAATGCTAAATGTTTTCAGTAATTTTTGTCAGAAGTTAGCTTCCGGTGTATTTTACGTATTATATGTAAATGCTAAATGGTTTTCAAATTCTTTTTCTTTCTTCAATTTTGTCGCTTTTTGTAATAAATTTGAGTAGAAATAAATTCAGGATTTAAAATTATTCATATCTCTATGAAAAGTAAAAGTAACAAAGTGGTATACTCGTAGTATAAACAATGTTAAAATAGTGATCAAGATTAATTTTTTTTTTCTTGTAAGTCCGCAATTTTCAACAATGACCAGGGTACTTGATAAAAAAAATCCAGGGTAGCTAAGGTTTTTTAAATTACCCCGGTTTTTCATCAAACCCTGTTCATGTATTCATCTGAAATTACCTCTGAAGTTATGTTGTAATACACCTTGAATAAGCCCAAGAGTCGAACCTCGAAATTGTGGTGTGGCTGCAAGACGCACTGCTATTAACTGCTCTAGGGAGTTGCATTTCAAGGACAGTAAAGCCTCTACAAGTGTTCATTTCATCAAAATCTGTAAATTAATCGGTATTTTTGTAAATTTTGTGTTATTATTTAAGTCTGCAGAACAGAAAAAATGAAACCCTAATTTACAAAAACTGTACACATTTAACAGATATTGTAAACAAAAGGTTAAAAAAACCGACGTGTAGGAGAAAGTGCACTGAGTATTATAATTCAAGGTAGTAATTACGGGAGGAGTCGAAAGATCCTGACCCCTCTCAATGTGCCAAATTTTTTAAAACGTTAAATTTATATTTTCCAATTTTGGCAAAGCTTTGATATTACCTGGATTTTTGTATAAGATATTTTTGCATTTTACTAGAGGGGCGAAAACTCCTCTACTTGAGTTTTCGAGCATCAGAACACTTCTGTACTAAATTTGGAAAAGATCCGTCGTAAACTAGAATTGTCAGAGGAAAAACCCTTTATGAAGGGAGGCCAAACTCCCCCCCCCCTCTTGTAAATTTTTGCGCATCAAAGGAACTATGTGCCAAATTTGGCAAATATAAACTCGATTTGCAAAAAGGAAAACGCTCTATGGGCTTTTTCCTCCCTCAGGGTGGGAAGAAAACTCCCCTATGTGAATTCCTGAACATCAAAGGACCTCTTAAACGATCCAACATAAACTGAATTTTGCATAAGGGCAAATCTTCTTTGGGGGAATTTCCACCTCCATAGGGAGGCGAAAACTCCCCTATGTGGATTTTTCAGCATCAAAGAAATGTGCAAAATCTGTCAAAGGTCCAGTATAAACTAGATTTTTGTAAGAAGGAAAACCCTCTATGTGAATTATTGAGCATCAAAAGACCTATGAACCAAATTTAACAAAGATCCGACGCAAACTGAATGTGTACAAGGAAAAACCCTCTATATATTGTACCCCATCAGCAGGGGCGAAAACCCCAAGGGAGTTCTTGAGCATCAAAGTATCTACGGGTCAGATTTGGTAAACTCGATTTGTAAAAGGAAAAGTCCTGCATGTGGGCATCTGCACACCATAGAAATGGGGCGAAGACTCCCCTATGAGACTTCTTGATCATCAAATGACTTGTCAAAGTTGAGTGTGCCAAATTTGTCAAACATCCGACATAAACTGGATTTTTTTTGTAAACAAAAATCCTCTGTGGTGTTCTTTAAGGGTGGGGGGGGGGTCTTTCTATGAGGAATTTTCGATCATCAAAAGATTTCAGTACGAAATTCGGCAGAGATCTGACGAAAACTGAATTTGTAAGTGGAAAACCCCTTTATGGGGTACACCCTTCATTTTTTCGAATTTTTTTACCTGTGAAAGCAAAATATTTAGTATTGTTTTGTTAACACCAAAATGAAACGTCATCCTACCACTTTAATATAACGTAATATTCCCCGTTCAAAATTGGTGCAAAAGCGGTGGTACAACACCAGATTTCGACGTGCTATACGACATCGATCGACGAGACACATAGACGCTTTTTAGACCGTTCTGAGAGAACGTAATTTGAACGTGTCGGATGGTGTGCTCAGAACGTGTTATAGAACGAGCTTTGAACGCCTCTGTGCTGCTTGGGAATTTACATTAATTGCCAAGTTACTTTGACACATTTTATGTGTTTGCCAAAAAATGTAAAAAAGATCATGTGTTTTTTTCATTTGTTGGGGGGGGGAGGGGGGGCTCTTTATACATGCAGTTCAAAAGGGGCGCAATTTTTCCCTTTTGCACGGAGTGGTTCAAAAGCTAAATCCGGCCCTGGCCCTAAACGTGTTATAGAACGAGCTTTGAACTCCTTTGTGCTGCTTGGGAGTGCGTCTTGCAGCCACACCAAAATTTCGAAGTTCGACTCTTGGGCTTATTCAAGGTGTATTACAACATAACTTCAAAAGTAATTTCCCATGAATACATTAGCAGGGTTTGAAGAAACACCGGGGTAATTTAAAAAACCTTAGTTACCCTGGATTTTTTTTATCAAGTACCCTGGTCATTGTTGAAAATTGCGGACTTTTTTACAAGAAAAAAAAATTAATCTTGATAACTATTTTAACATTGTTTAAACTGTACTACTTTGTTACTTTTTTTTTTCATAGAGATATGAATGATTTTAAATCCTGAATTTATTTCTATTCAAATTTATTACAAAAATCGTCAAAATTGAAGAAAAAAAAATGAATTTGAAAACCATGTAGCATTTACATAAAATGCATAAAATACACCGCTAGCTAACTTCATGAAAAATTTACTGAAAATATTTAGCATTTAGGTGAAATATTATCAAAATTAATTTTTCTGAAACATGACCACACCATAAATAGAAAACAGATTCATCCATACAGAAGCAAGTATGTCACATTTTGAGAAAAGCTTTCCTTTTAGTCCCAAAAGGCATTTAGTAGTATTTTATTTCTTCAGTTTGTTTAAAAAAAAAAACCTCTGACTAAATTTTGCGTTAAAAAGAGCCGCATGAACCATAACCATGAATCATATCAAGTATTTTATATATCCTTACACACGAGAAGTTGGAAATAAAAATTTGAACTGTATTAAAAAATATTAAAATTAGTAACTATAAAGTCACAAAATAATTTTGCACACAATAATTCAGAATGTGTGAGAAAATTTTCAGGTATGATTACAGTTTATGGAATCTGGAATAGTCATCACACAGGTTGGTTAATTTTATGTGATTATTGTAATCTACCTTTACACTTTGCAATCTTGCATTAAGCATCTATTAAAAGAAGAGATTTAATGATGTAGTTAATCAAATCATTTTTTTCAACAATACAAAAAAAAAAGAAATAAAATAAAATCTTCAAAAGTGATTGAAATAAATTAAGTAAATTGCTTAGTTTGGCTTCCCAGCAAAAATATATTTTTTTATTAATCGTGAAATCCATATGCAGTTTTAATTCCTGAAACTTAAGAAGTTGTTCAGAAAGGCAGATGCCAATTTTCATACTTGGTATTATTTATTTTAGATCTAATATGTAGTTTGTTTCTGAAGTAAATGTTTCAATATGCGGTAAATTTTGAAAAAAAAAATCCACTTTATCGAGATAGTTTATTTTTTTCAAGTGGCCCGTGTTTACAAACCCACGAGTTTTTTTTTTTTTTTTTTCGTGCTGTGCCCGGTTTGACGAATCCTGTACGTTAATAAATTAAAATAATTCAATAAATAAAATACATATTTTAAGGGGAGTTAGTACCCCCTATTAATGTAGTCCTTATTTTTGAAGTTGCAGATATTTTACGCGACGCCCCCTCAATTTGTTCCATTGTACAAATAAATGATCCTTGCAAAATTTTAAGTCACTCCATGAATATTAACACGTGCCCCTAGGGCCCCCTTTTTTGAGTTTCGAAGAAAAAAATTGCGGATTTTCTCATTTTTATGTAAAAATATTCCTAGGTTTCATATTTAAAGTAATTTTGTACCTCAATAGATGTTGCTACTTCCTGACCAACCATTCTCTCACTTTCATTCTGTAAAATTTTACATATTACATAGGGTACATGTACACCAATGGCCTTGAGACAGCCATACCGCTATTCGAGCTCGTTTCAAACCAAGCGGCAGGGGAACATTTCTTTCCACCAAGATGGACACAAGGGATTCTAAAAGCCATTAATGAATGGAATAGGCCATTAATGAATGATTTTTGACAACAAATTGCCTCATCCAGGTTTTGGGGGTGTTGATTTAGAAACTTTTTTGTATATGTAATAGGTGTTGCAAATAGGGTCACTAGGTTTCCATGCTATAAATATAAGTAATGATAATTATATTTTAATTCGCTGTTCTTTAGTTATATACTTAAATGTTTATGTATTCTTATAATTTAAATTTTGAAAAATTCTCGATTACCCTACCATAAAAATAAACAATTTTCCATATCTAAAATATAAATTTAAAAAAAAATCCAGATCGGAATAATGTAAAAATCTATACTTTAAACTGTCTTCTATTTCAGTACATAATCCTTTATTATCATCAAATTCCTCTTGCAATTCACAAGATTTAGAAACCGAAATGGGTATCTATCCTAACCTGTTGAACTTTTTTTCTATATCTGGTCTACCACAACGCAAAAAAGCTTCACAACTATTGATATCTGCTCGCATTTAATCAATGTTATACAAATGCCATATTAGGGACAACGATGCTGCTCATTTATTAACAGCCTATGTAGATGCAGTAAATTTAAATTCAAATAACCTTATGATCAATAGTACATCCCTTAAGAGAGCAAGAGAAAATCTTCGAGAGGTAAAATCAGATTTCATGAATTTAAATTTAGATTTTTTAGTTATTCCCTGGGATACAAAGCTACATCCAGATGTAACTGGAAAAAAACACCGATGAGCTTACCATGATAGCTTCAGGTCCCAATGTTAAACAGCTACTCAGAATTTCTGAGATATTTCTTCAGTTGTATATGATATCTTAGATGATTGCTCTTTATTGCTAACTGTTCAAGCTGTAGTGTTTTGTACAGCAGCTTACAATACCGGCAGTATAAATTGTGCATGTAATTTTTTAGAGCAAAAGCTGAACGGTGATATATTGCATTTGTATTGCTATCATCATGCGCTTGAAATCGTACTGCAGAGTGTCTTTAAAGAAGTTCTTGCCTTTCTCAGTTCTAGACTCTATGTTCCATTATTTAAGCGCTTCAAAATTCAAAAAGTACACATACCACTTAAATTCTAAAAGAAGAATTTGATGACATATTATTGTTCGTAGAAAGCGGAATTAAGAAATATTACAGAGAATTCTCATAACGTGTAATAATATTTCTTGGTGAAGCCCTCCCTCCTACAGGGATATGTTTTCGGCAACCTGGAGCTTATCTGTGAGCAAGATGAGTGGAAAAAGGAATTTATTGTTTGAATATTTATATATTTAAGAAACAATTTAAATTCACCTTACATGAAGAAAATGCCCGTAAATGCTGTTTTGCAGTTAAATGTTGTATGAAAATATAGTTTTTCGCAGCAACCCATTCTAGGCCTTTTAAATTAATATAAAGTTTAGTGTCTAAAAAACCTGCAGCGTACAAAATGATGATAAACATGCAGCAGAAGCAGTGATTGAAAAAATCATAAATCACTTAGGGTACTTAGGGGATGCACTAGTAGCTTTGTCCGTATTAGATGAAGGAATTAACTTTGAAGATAGGAAAAGACTACTTCAAAAAAATGCTTGCTAAATAGGAAGACGTGTCTGATGACTGTATAAAAAATTTCAGATAGCAGTGGATGATTTGGAATACTTTCTTAGTAAAGATCTTCCTCTTTATAGAATCAATTACAAGTCAATAAAACTGTTTGATAAGTTACAAACACCAAAGCTGCTTTCCTATTTGATACTGATTCATGGCAAAATGAAGAAAGCTATTTAAAGGGAAGAGATATCGTTAAACTGCTGAAAGTTGTGAATGATACAACTGAAAGAGGAGCACAATTAATCGAAGAATTTCACAATCAATTTACCAAATATGAGTCACAAAAGCAATATAGTATTTTAGAGACAGTCCAAGACTATCGAGAAAAAAAAATGCACACGATTGAGATACATTGAGAAAAGCGTACGATTAATGTAAAGTTTCTAAAGCACTATTTCATTCTTATTCAATGAACAGTCTTTAGACGATATGAAGCAATTAAAAAGATTAATTTTAGTGCTACCTCGCTGTAAAAATATTTCGAAAACATAGGAGAAACGATGTACGGGGTCTGAAGCAAAAACTCGAAGATTTGTGAGAAAATTATCAAAAGTGTTAAAGTTCAACGTCCTAGGGGCACGTGTTATTATTGACCGATCGAGTCCAAATTTTGCACCGATTACTTTTTATTATAGTGTCACAAAACTAGGGGGCGTCACTTGTTGAATTCCGAATTTTTTTTTTCCCATATAAATAAGGACCACCCTAACCCCCTATACCGTCAATGTTAATTTCCACATGTTCATGTACCTTTTTCTGAAAATATATTAAAGATACAATTGTGAATCTTTTCTGTACCTTAAGTAGACTTTTTTCTCTATACTGAAGTAAAATTTTACAGAAAGAAAGCTTTTTTAAAATATTCTAATTAGATGTATGGAATTGGTGGCAAAAATTTCAAAGCCTAACACAATCTAGGTTCTGAGAAAAGGAACATTTAGTTTCAAAAATACCATTTATCGATATAGCAATTTAAGGAAGAAAATCATACCTTATCAAAATATACGTATTTACATTTTTTTAAAGCTTATTTTAACTTACTTCTCATATGAGCACAATCAAAAAGTTTGTATCATTAAAAAGGCATTTAAATGGAGTATCAAAATGTATAGAAATAAAAAAAATCGAATTTTTAAAAGTATTTAGGGTATTGACTCCATTGAAAGTTCTTACAATTTTCAAATGATGCACTATAATGGCGAAGATGTGTCTATTGCATATATGGAGGTATAAATTTTAAAAATAAAATACAGCGACATTAGTAAAACTATCACAAATGTAAAAATTTGCTAAGGATTTTTTTTTTTTTTTTGAAGTGCCTGCTTCTTTTTAGTTGGTCTGTGATGAATAATATTTGGATGATAAAAAAAATTACTTTAGTTGAATCATTTTATGATTCTACTTGAAAAGGGTCTCAAATTTTCAATGGACTTCCCTGTTAAAGCTATTTTACGGCATTAACTTTTTGATTGATTAAAGAATTTTATGGTTGAAACCCTGAATTTCCTCTACTCCCCTTTTTTTCTCTCTCTAAAATGCAAGATGTTTCTTAGTCCTCAGAAAAATTCATGTGAATTATATTCTTCTATTCCTTAGTTAATTGCAAAATAATTACGTAAGTCACACAGAAAATCAATGAAGTAATACATATAAGTTAATAAAAAATTTAATCACAAAATACCCTTCATTTTACATGACAAACTCTTACACATATTTTGATTTTAGGAACAACTAAAAAGGAATTAAAAAGAAAGGCGTTGATCGTTTTGTCCCATTAATGACCTTGGCTGCCTGAAATTAAAATACAAATAAAAAGACAAAAATTGCAGCTTATAATAAGATTAAGTGCGTAAAAAATTTGAAGTACAGTCAGAAATCACCTGACGTAAACATTCTTATTTTTTGAATGATACAAATTAAACTAAATAAGTTGGAAAAAAATGTAACCCGAAGTATTCAAATCCCATAGTACAATACAACCGTTGATCATACCTTGGGAGCCCAGTGTGTTCATCATTTTTTAGAAATAGTCATAGAGAGGCAATACATTCTTTTAACATTGGAGATAATTTGACTTTGATTTTCTTTAATGAAAAAAATTACATAATAATGTATGTTAAAAAAACATAAAGGATGATTCTAATTTTAATCACGGAAAAACCATGCTGCTTTTAAAGGAATTTCAAAATCCAACTCGAGTATCCATGTTTGTGACTTGTGTGCTATATATCGAGCAAGACCCTTAATTTGTCCAAATGAGGAAAAAAATCACTAAGAAAGTTCTATGCGTTTTCTATGATAGTACTTTTTTTCCCACCATTTCATACTGCAAAAAACATATTTTCATCATTTTAAAATTAGATACTCTTTATTTCTGCATTTATGCATCATTTTCGCTTGTTTATTTGTTGTTTGATTCGGAACCTAAGTTGGTTAGTGTTTTTAGTCTAATTGGGTAATAATTTTAGGTGTCATAACTTAATTCTACTTCTATACAGTAAAACTAGTTTGCACACATATAAAACATGGCCTGCTGCTTTCAGGAGAAGATGCTAGTTGCATTACTTAAATTATCTATTTTGTGCACATCTCAGAGTAAATAATGAAGAAAGGTAAGTATCAATGTACCACACATATATTCAGAGATGTTACTAGAATTATTTTCAAGATATGAAAATATTCATTGATATTTTTCCAAAATCGCGTTTATTAAGACTTATAACAAAGGATGAAATGGAAGTTGTCGGACAAAGAAGAGATGTGCACTAATTTGTTTTTTTCATTGTAAAAAAACCGCCGAAACGTTCCTAGAAAATAACGGACAGCTAAAGTATCTTATTCCTGCCGGTAACATATCCTGCGAAAAACAGAATTTCTTTTGTCGCTATCAGAATCTTCCCAAAATTAACCTGGTATTTTTTGGAAGAATTAAAAACCTTTCCATCTTTCCAATACAGACAAACAAAGCCTCTTCACTAAAAATGTTCATGATTGGATGGAGTAATTTTCTCTTTCCGATACTATTCACTATTTTGAGGTTGTAGAAGATCCATCATGTATAGAAAAGCACATGCTGTATCTTTTATATTGAGAATACGTGGGGTTTAATGGGAAAATGTCATTTGATTATTTGGTGTGACATATAATTTTTTTGATTATTTTGTATGCATCTTACCTTCATGTTTTCAAGAAACAAAATTATATGCGAGGATCACATGTCTAATTTTAGTTGTTTCTTTTCCCCCAAATTCATGCTATAAAGTATGTAATTTAACACGCTTGTCTTCCAATAATTTTATAATTACGTAACGAATTATAACAAGTGTATTAATGAGTGCTTAGATGCTTTTACCTGTTATTTATTTTGCAATACATGTACTTCCTTCAACTATTTTATTTTGTTTATAATTCGAAAGATGCAAAGATTTGTCATTGATTTTAATGTCTAGGAGTTGTAGACAATATAATTCAAAAAATATTAATAAGCTCATTTCATTTGTTACTGTTTTAATTTCATTGTGTTCTATTTCGTATTGGGCGACATCATGTTAAATCAAGTGGGCACTGAACCTGACCATTTCATACTAACATAAAACTTTCAGAAATTTTACTCTTTTATATCATAAAGATACATATGGTTTTTAAAAAATCTTTCATAAATCATCCTACATAATTAAAATCTGAGCGTCTGTACCTATCAATCTATTATTAATCTATATACATATATCCGAGTAACTTCTCCCGAACGCCAGTAAACTGACCATCAAACCAGGTGCAATTGGATTCGTAATTTTCCCGTCTTATGTTTGGCTGTTTAACATAATCCTCCGATAATAATTATCAGAGATGTCAATTGAAAACTTTATTACATACTAGAATGTCACCCGTCATGGTATGACAGGTGAAAATTTGCTTCTACATTTGAACGCAGCCATTGCCTGTTTGGTGATATTTTGGTACTTTTAAATTTTAACCCTAACTCCAGTGGATCAACTCTAAACTCTAGTGAAAATTTGTTTCGATATACATTTAAACGCAGCAAATGCCTGTTTGGTGATATTTTGGTAGTTTAAGTTAAATTTGGCAGTTTAACCCTAAATCCAGTGGATTAAACCTTAACTCCATTAGTGGACATTGTTGACCATTTTTACGTTTCTTTATTCTCCTAAAATGAGTCTTACCAGTAAAACAGTTAAGTCATCGGATCGAGTTCAGCCTTGTCACGATTAAGCATTTCCCTGCATGTTAAACATTACCAAAACATTCTCAAATTATCATGCCGTGGCGCGAGTTTCATTGTTGAAACACGCGAGTTACTTGATCACCGACTATTATTTATATGAGGATAATACATAGGATAATGCTTAGATTTCTCGACATAAAATCTCGATTTTTCGATGACTTTCATCGATTCAAGTTATTAGTGCTGCAGCTCAACTTTCCGTAACAATGCTTTTATTGAAATTTATAGCGTGAAGAAAACTTTGAGAAGGAAAATCTGTTGCCATTTTTTTTCTTGAACATAAACAAATAAAATTCTGGGTTTTGCTTTGAGGCGTTTCCTGCAATCGGTAGACTTAAAACGTTTCCTTTTCGGTTATTTTTCCGGAATTTGTCGCAAAATTTCACTGTTTTTTTTTTTTTTTTTTTTGTTCAAGCGTGATTGTTGAACACGCGTCACTTGACACAACTTTTACTTTCGAGGTAGACCGTGCAAAGCCGGGAGACGCAGCTAGTGCGTAATGAAGTTTTGAGGTTTGTTAATGTTCCATCCTTCGGTGCTTTTGAAATCATATCTCAAAGCTATGGGAGCATCAGGATTGTGTAATAGCTGACAATTACGTGCACTTTGATTTGTGTGTGGTGGTCAGTAACTTAAATACTCTTAAAAAAAAAAAATTTCACACAATTTAATATTTAGGAAAAAAAAATTCTCAATTTTAGGATATTGTCTTTTTGAGATTTTGAAAAAAAAAACGGATTTTCACTGGAACTATTGAGAGATTAGCACCAGGGGTGATGGTGGATTCAAGTAAAATTTTCTGGAAACAGTGAAATTTTTGGAAATTGCCCCCCTTAACCCCCCCCCCCCCCGTGAAAAAAACTTGTCAAATATGCATAGAAAAATAATTTGAAATCATTTGAATAGTACCACTTTAAAAGATTCTTTTTAAATATTTTTTTAGTTTTACAATGTGTCGGCCGAAAATTTTTGGAAATTAGAGATCACAAACACCCTGATTAGCACTCATTTTTTGAGATGAAAGACAATATCTCAAAAAAAATTGAAATTTTGTGTGAAGCATTTTTTGAAAAGGTTTTCAACTTACATGTCGAATCAAAGAGCACGTAGTTGTCTTTTAAAAGGAGCTATTTTACAAGACTGAAGTTCCCGTAGAATTGAAGTTAAGTATGAAAGCACTGCTGATCAGCAAAACAAATACTTTTTAACGAATTTCAAAATCATAAGTTATGGATGATTGAATTCTTTTTTAAAATTATTTACGTATGGAAGTAGAAGAGTATAATTTTTGAAAATTTCATGAAAATATGAAAATGTCAGGTTGGAGATTTTTTTGCCTCATTATTCAACATAAATTCGATCCCATTTAAAAATTGCACAAAACATACTCAACTCATAATTAAATACAATTTAATTCCACTTATAAGATGCCGATTGATTCAAGAGCAAGGCTGATTTTTTTCCGTCAAAAAGATGTTAAAAATTTAAAATCCGAATCTAAAACTCTAAATAAAGACTTAAAATAAAAGAAAAAAATTAAAAAAAAATCCGAGTTCAAACACTTTGTTACAGGGCGAATATTTGCGAATATTTTTCTAATACAGACAAAACTAGCAGATAATTTTAACTCTTAAAGACAACGCCTCTGTTCAATATTATTTTTCTTTCCCCATCAGTTTCCAATTCATTAGTTGATTTTTGCCAGTCTTTTTTGTCTGTTAAATCTGTACAGAAATAATAAACGCAGAAAACTTTCAAGCACCAGGTGATGACAATCAACAGCTGGCAGCCGCTCGCCATTTTGTTTTGTTGCGATAAAATAAACAAGCAATACGCATTCTGCATGGAATAACTAAAACAACCCCTTTTACGGAAATAAATGTAGCAATCATTTCGGATTCAGATCAGAAATGAAAATTTCACAAAGAAACGTTGGCAAAAAAATGTATCCGCGAAATAGTCATTGATATTAAGTTATAAAAATGGAACAATTAAGTTTTGCAGAATGTTCGAAGCTAAGAAAAAAAACCCCAATTAACTCAAAATTTAAATTAAATTCGACTTATAAACAAAATTTACATGTGAAAGATTTAAAAATAATTATAATTAAATTAATCACTTACTTTTGATAAAAGAATATCCTTTGCTCCGATTGCTTTTGAGCAGATGCTCCGAAAGCTGTTGAAGTTGGCAAGCAAAGAAAGTTTCTGGAACTATTCCAAGGTATACAGATATAGAGGGCGCTCGGATGCAGTGATATCGGAACGTCAAATATTACGTTATTTTAGCACGGAAATAACACCGTGGCATTTGAACGTTTTTTGAACGTCTAATATGACGTCACCTCAGAACTAAACTGGCACCGTGATAATATCACTGTTGCTGTACGTCTAATTTTACGTTCAAGTAACACTCAATACCGTCATTCGAATAATAACACGATTTCTGTACCAGATTTGAACGTTCTGGTGCTACTGGGGGTATGCACTTATCCACGTGTGGTCGAGTCCAAAAAGAAAAAAAACTCACCATTCATTCGGGGGGAGCAAAATGGAAATAAAGGCCAATTTTTGAGTAAAAATTTTTTTGCGAATACAATACTTCCTTTTTTGTAAAAGGCAATAAATATTTAACTTTTATTTAATTTTTTAAAAACTGTTCCGTGATTTTATTTCTTCTATTGTTTTTTTTTTCTTTGCAATGGGGCTGTATAAGAGACCCGCCTCAAGAGGCGTCTGGGCCATAACCAAACCTAGAGCGCTCCCCAACAATGCATCAGTCTTTCGTGTGTCACCATTAAGGCTCTGATGCATAACACAGTAGTGTTTTTGACGCCCAGTTTCTACCAGAGGGAGGCACCTGGGCTCTCATTTGATGCGAAATTGCACTAGGAATTTAATTTAGCCAAGGGATATTCTAAGCCAAACGAATACCAAGGGATCTTTTACATGCCGCATAATCATACGACTTGGGCTTTTCTGCATCTCGAAAATCCACCGACTGGCCTCCCAGGTCAGAACCTGGATCCTTAGGCGAAGGCCAGCGCCTAGCCATCACGTCACCAGCCGGCTATTTCTTCTATTGTATGTGATGAAAATCATGAAAACTACACTTAAAAACTCCTAAGCATGTGAAAATCATTTTGGTACGACTTGTTTGTGATATGACAAGTCAATTCAAGCAGAAACATTTGCTTAAAAACTTGAAATTTATATTGGAACAATACAATATTGAAACTGCTTTCAGATTTGTTGCCACAAGTCTCAGGAAGGGACTGTTAAGAGCATTGATTTAACCGTTAAACGTACTGCGAAGTGATCAGTAAATTCATAGATCAACTTTCAAAAAGATGGTGAAAAAAAGATCCAAAAATATCCATTCCCACCCTGACTCACAAAATATGCGCTATTTGAATCGTATAACAAGTTATGTTATTGAATATAGCAAGTACTTCAGCGAATTGAAGGAGATTTCACTTCTAAGTCAACAGACTGACTTTTAAAGTAAATAAATAATGTTGAAAATGAAAATACAGCTGAATCAAAAATACCAAATCATAAGAATATACCAAAGGATTCAATAAAGTTTGGACCAGTTTTGCTAGTTGGATGGAAGGGAAAGAAATTAACAAAGAGCAATGTTGCACAGGTACTTCATATAGAAGATAAAGGAATAGAAATATCTGGTTTGAGAATGCGTAATAATGTGGGAATAATCTTTGTGCTTGCTGAGAAAGAAGATAAATGTTCTATGGATTATGATAAAATTATTGAGTATTTAAAGAATTCAGAATTGTAACAGTTGTCTCAGGCATTAGATATCATTGTTTCAGACTGCTGTATTAGCTGAATAAATGTTTGTAAGTTGAAATTTACGAAGTTTAATTGTTTTGAACTTCTTGTCCTTCCGTTAACGTCCTTCCGTTACCCTTAAGAAATACATAATTCATATGCTTAAAATAATTATTTTTTTAAAGTAGAGGTGAAATTGTAATGATTGAACCCTCCCGTATGTGCTCTAATTTGAATAGAATTTTCCCATTTATAGTTTTGCTGAACTTTTGGTGAGAACATGATAGCGTGAAAATCATGTCGCAAAAATGTCCTTCCGTTACTCGTTTTTTTAAACTTTATTTTAAAAAAAAGTTACTCACAAAAAATTCTTGGCTTTAGCTTTTTTAGCAAACTTACTATGACGAGTATAAAAATCTATGCATCAGTTTTTGAAAAAATATGTATTTTGATATGCTCACAGACAGAAATGCATCGATTTTTTTGTAAAACTGTCCTTCCGTTACCACTGGAATTCTCCTATTATACTTTTCTTGCATGCTGTCAAACTTTCTGAAAGTTTGGTAAGCTTTGATGGAAAACTTTGCGTGTTATGAGTTAAAAACCTTCAAATAAAGTTCGCATTTTTGAAAGAAATGCTTTTATCTTCGTGAATATCAGTTATGTAAAATAATTGTACATAGTAAACTAACTAATTTCTGAAATTTAACGCTTATTCTCAGCTATTTACGATGAATGATAATCAAAAAACATTTTTGTTTTCCTGAATTTGTTACTGACTCCCGAAACTCAAGGGTGATATAAGTTTTATTGGAAAAGGACAGCTGGAGCATACCTTTTATGTGACAAAAGTTACAAAGCAATTGGTCTTTTATTTCATGAGAAATCCATAAAAATGTGAATTTTTGGAAGTGTCCCAATACTTTTGGTCATATAGTGCACGTAAGAATATATTTAAAAAATTATATGAAAAAAGACCAACAAGTAAAACTAAAATAAATAAATAAAGAAATTAATGAGAACTCAAAAAAGTTTCGGGAGGGGTCAATGTGGTCTGCAATTGCACTTTCAGGATGTCAACATCGGAAAAAAATCTGAGGCACAGTCTATTTATGAACCCATAACGTCATCATGAAATGCGTATCGCTCCCTTATTTGGATTTTTATCTCCAAAAGTTTCCTGAGTAGAGTCCTAAACCCATTATTTTCGCCAATGTTATCAAAAATGGCCTACAGATGCATGCTTTAATTTCAAAAAAAAAAAAAAAAGTGGGGGATATTTCGTGAACTCCATCTGTACCTTAATGTCATCAAAGATGATTGACAATTGAGGCATTGAGAAGCAAAGGGATGCAAGTGGCAAAATTAAAAATTTGGAGATAAATAGTACATATGGTAAGTGAACCCCTCGTCTATCTTGGGGCAAGATATAGTACTATTAGCCCAGGTAGGTTCCGGTATACAGCTTGATTTAGAAAAAAATTTCAATGAAAGCCTACCTAGGATGTTATCTTTAAACGCGTTTTACTCAAAACTTCAAAATGTCCACTTGCATCCCTTTGCTTCTCACTGCCTCAATTGTGCATTTCGACCTCGAATTTCAAAACAATTTCCGAGAACCATATCCCTTTAACTTATGTCACGAGAAATGGTCTGGAATTGCCTATTTAAGACTTTAATTTCGAAAAATTTTCCGAGAATCCCGATTCTCATCCCTTTCCTGACAATTCAGGTAGAGATTTTTAAAAGTGACGGTTGAGGTTATTGGAGAACTGCTACCCTTATTTCAATTGGGGTTTATAAAGAGCAATTATCCCAATGGGAACTTTCAGGAAAGTTTTTTCTTTTTCTAGAGGAAAGTTTTGGGGACTATTTCCCCCATTCTAATAGGAACTTTCAAGAACTTTTTTTTTTTTTTTTTTGCCCTACGTTTTTAAAGGAACATAGCGTTTATTTATGAATTATTGTCCACATTCTAAATGTGACTTTTAAGGATTTTTGTTCTCTCGTTAACGAGGTTGTACTTTGGATTTTTGGGTACTCTGTCTAATTCTAATGAGAATTTATAAGGTCTGTTAGGGATCAATTTTAAGTAAGGGAAAACTAATTTTAAACTCTACATTTAAAATCGTCTGCACAAGATATTGATTTTTTTTAAAAAAATAGCGTCTGGTTGGGGAAAGTGGATCTAAAACCAAGTGTTTTTTTCTTTTTTTTGGAAAAGACCCTAAAATGATACTGTTATAATTTTTTTAATAAAAATTTTGATGCATTTTACATTAGATTCATATAGATTAAGCATGAAGCATACTCATTTAATTTTAATTGCTTGTTTTCTCCCAATGAAACATTTAAAAGATCGTGTTTTGATAGCCCCACTTTTCCCCATGGTGGGGTAAAGTGGGGTCTAGTTCAGAAATTGCAGTATATTTAAGCAAAAAGGTCGAAATATTGTTTTTGAAATAAGATTTCAATGATATAAATGACAATGGTTGCATTTAGAGGTAGTTGAGACTGGGGATACTTGATCCCCACTTTAGTTTTCAATTTTTGTCCCTGCTGCAAATTATCAGTTTTCTTTTAAAGTACGTGAAGAAAAATAATTTTTTCCTCTATCTGACAGTATATTTTTAGTTGAAATGAAACATAATTTTTTGGTAAAATATTTTTTTTCAAAAATTTCAGAAACGGATCATGTATCCCCACGTCTAGGGATACATGATCCCTTCATGGGGGATACTTGATCCCACTGAGAAAATACGGAGACTTTTCATTAGATAGGCAATTTATTTATGGATTTTAGTATTCTACATAATGTTTCTAAAAAACACAATTTCTAATTTTCTTTATTAAATTATAATAATGTGAACACAAAATAACATAGTTTCAAATTTCACTAGACATTTGTAAAAAAAAAAATGTAAACAACTTTCAGGAACTTATGATGCTTTTGATCAGTTACTTATTATCCAATACAGGTGTGAATAAAAGAAATATGTTTTATAAATAAAACTAATAATTTTTTTAATGTAGCGTAATGAAGCTAAAATTACAACAAATAGAAAAAAATAGGATGACAAGCACGACAATCATTTTATTTGCTTCTTGTCTTGTAATAATAAAATTAAGAGTTTCATCATTTGAATTAATTTTTAAAAAGAGGGAAGAAAAATGTAAGTATCAGTATACTCATAAAAAAGAAAACATAGGTTATATGTTTTCAAAAACTGAAAAGTCAAATGCAAACAATTCGTTTGTTGTACTTCTTTAAGTTCCACTCAACCCAACTGGATGTGTGCAGCTTAACACATTTTGTCAATTTTTCAGGAAAATTTGATTGATTAAAAATATTACCTTTTCGCTTCAGAAAACTCAAACTTTAAAAATCCAACTTTGCATTCTATCTGCTAATGGGTCGACATAATGGGCAACTCACGTTTTTGTTGTAAATCTAACTATATTAAAATCATTTATTTTTTCTTTCAAACAAAGATTTGACATCTATTTCAACTTGTCAAGCTCATTTCGCTGATCAGAACATAATTTATCAGTAGAGTTAGTTTATGTTAAGATGTTTGAGGTGTTATGTGGGTTACAAGCAGGGTTGCCAGATTTAAGAACCGCAAATACGGGACAGGCTTCTAGGAGAGAATGGGGGGGGGGGGGTAGAGGCTGAGGGCAATTACTGGATGTGGTGCATTTTTAAGTGGTGCTTTCCAATGTAGAACGTCTCTTAATGATAAATCTGGAAAATTCAATAGTAACTAAGCATTAAATCTTTAAAAATGTCGCCGATCAAAGTTTAAAAATCATTTTCATTGCGATTGACGACGCATGCGCAGAGATATATTTCCAACATTTGTCAATGAGCAAAGAAAAAGCAATCATTCGGCTCCTCATGTTCTGCTGCCAAAACAAAAACAAAATTAAAGCGAAAATATTTTTAGCGTTTGCTGCCACATAATTATCTTATTGCTCTTGATTTCACATTTTTTTGTTTTACTTTATTTTTTCCTTAAAATAATGTCTCTTTTTGTAAAATATCGTTATTAGCTAGAATACGGGGCTTTAGCCGTCCCGTATGGAAGTTTCCCGGGACGCGGGACAATTTTTAAAAATACGGGACTGTCCCTTGAAATCCGATACGTCCTGGCAACCCTGGTTACAAGTGCGAACTGATATTTCAATTGTTTAGCATATTTTCAGTAGTGATTGTTTAAATCTATCACTTAAACTATGATTAATTTTATTATGTTAACATGGTTTCGAATGTTTAAAGTTAATGTCAGCTAAGTAAACAACATTTATATTTTCAGTAAATTACCGCCCATTAGCCAGGGCTAAAGCAGAAATACGTGAAATACACCGCCATCACAGTCATTTTATTTCAAACATTTATATTGTTTTCATTGCGTTTATATTGTCATACGGATACTTGATCCTTGGGATCATGTATCCCTCTAAACGAAGGGATCAAGTATCCCTAATACGCGATTTTTACAAATATACTTGTTCTATTATTAACAATCAGTGGCAATTTACTAAAAATATGTCTCAATTATTAAAGACTGTCTATACTTTAACATTGCACTTTGGAATTTTTTTAAAGTTGTATTTAACGGATAATGTAAACTTCGGAAAGTTTTCCTAAAAAAAAGTTTTCCTTGTCACATTCAGACGATCATTTCTTGAGCTAAAAAAAAAAAAAAAAATGTTGCCGGTTTTTGTGTGCAAGTATAACTTTAATATAATTGTCAGGTTTCAAATTTCTACTTAATGATTTCGGTACATTTTTGACTATGGGATTATTATCCCTAGGGATCAAGTATCTTTAGTCTCCCTTACAAATGCGCAAAGAAATATATTTTTTTACCAGTTATTTAACTAAAAAAAATATTGTCAACATTTATCAATCTGTTTTTTGTCATTCTTCTTACTTTAAAGCACATTTAGAGAATAAAATTGCAAGATAAATTTACTTCTTAAAGTTAAAAGTACTTCCTAAGGTTTAAAAAAAATAAAGAAAGAAAAATTATTTTGTCATATTATTACAAAATATAGAGCATTAATCTCTGACAAACGTTACCTCTGAGACAAAAAAGAATCAACGTAATGCAACACTTTGCTAAGTCTAATCCCAGCCCCAACTAATCCCAATTTAGAAAATGCCTCTTAATAAATAAAATCTCCAAATTCATTCTTACCTTTCTATAGAGATCTAGTTTCTAAATAATACACTTTCAGTCTGTACTAAAAATTATAGCTTACTCCAGTTAATAACGATTTTAGAAAGAAGTTCACCAATAGCATAAAATTTGGTTCCATATGGAACAAACATAAAATAATATTTTCTCATCAATTAGCTTGTAACCGTTTTTCAAAAGTAACGCAAAAAATACTTGCTATAATGTCAATATATATCTCCAAAAAAAGAAAAAACTAAGTATCTTAATTAAAAAGGTGAAAATATGGCTGTTTAGTATAGCCCCAATTTACCCCATGGTCCAACTTTCTCTAACCTGACCCTAGTGAATTTATCTATGTTGCTGCCATTTTTGCTGAAGTGTGGACAAATAAAATACTCTAACTCCTTTTAGACTTCTCAGATAATCAGGGAATTAAAATTTTAATCTTTTGATTTTTTTTCGTTATTTAACGTATATTTTTATGCAGCTTGGAGACGATAGCTAAAAAAATTAATTTAAATATAGAATTGCTGAAATTTTCATTAATTTAATCTATTTGAGACCTAAAATTTACTATTTTATACTAATTGAGAAATAATCAAAGCTGATGTAAATTTTGAGGAACTGACGTCCTTATTCCAATGCGGACTTTAGCGGAATATTGTTTTTACTCCAAAGGTACATTTTTGGAGCTTTTTTTTTTTCAATTTTAATGTTTTGTTTTCTTTTTTTATGTATACTGTTGATGCTATTTTGAAATTGTTCTTTATTCTGAATGGGGTTTTTATGGAACTATTTTCCCTATCCAGATAGCGATTTTTTAAAGCGACTGTGGGCGATATTTGAAAAGTGTTACCCTAATCTATCAGCGGTTTATAGAAACTGATTTCTTTATTCCAATTGAAAGTTTTAGGAAAGTTTTTTTTTCTCTAATGGAGAGTTTTGGCGACTATTCGCTGATGAAAAATTTTAACGGAACCATCATTTTATTTATGAATTATTGTCCTCAATGTAATTGAACCATTTTAATTCAACATTAAAGACTAACATGTTATTTTCTATATATGAACTCAAATTAGCCTGATTTTTGTACTTATTCATATTAATTCTCACAGATTATAGAGAAATACTTACAACATACCAAATTAATAAGAGTTAACACTTAAATTGGCAAAGTAAAACACACTGAAAATACACTAAAATTCCGAAATGTATTATCACGAATGAAATCATAAAATTTACGTTCAATTTTGTTGGAAAAAAAGTTGTCTCTCTTCTGAATAAACTTTCTACTTTCCAACTCATAGGCTTGATGGTGATTCTTTAATGGAACACACACACAAGTAAAGGATTAATGAAAATCATCTTTCATATGCTTTTCAGATGACCAAAAATGGAAGCGAGATTTCTTGCAAGATGCAGACAATGAAATCACGCGATGTTTTGAATTTCTTGCCAACTCTTTGAATTTGGCGACTTTTCTTATGATTTCAGCAGAATTTAAGACCCTAAATCTTGAAAACGAAGGGACGAGGTCAAATAATTTAGGGGGTCAAAAAAATGTCTGGATATGCTCTTTTGAATGCTGCCACTTTAAACTTTTTTTCATTATTATATTAGGCGTATGGAAAGGATTTCAATTAAATTCTGTATTCTTTTGGTCCCCCTACCCAAAGAATAAAGAATTTGATTTTCACTTGATTCTTATTGAGCAGTCAAATTTGCTTATTGTCGTCACATTGCCCAATAATTGACGTTAGTCCAAACCTATTATTTTTGCGATTGGTAGATAACAAGCCAGATGATCCTTCGCTGCATGTTCAACGGAACTAAATCGCTCGAATTAAATATAATCGTCTGCTTTTTGCATGTGTAAATAGAGTGTTGTATTTTTATTGTTTTATTTTTTTTTACATTTAAAATTAATATTTTTAGACGATAAATCTCAACTTAGTTAGATTTTTTTTAGTTCATTGCGTTTTTCGTCGGTAATTTCTTTCGGAATCGATAGTTGCTAGTTATTTTATTATTTGACATTAAACGTTCAGCTACGGTGGTTTCGAATGATTTCAAAGCGTATTTAAACCTTTTTTAATCTTAATTTTAGATCCTTTTGTTTTTCTTTGGAAGGAGGGAGTTTTTACGGACAGTTGTCGTCATTATATCAGGACTTTTTTTTCTTAGTGGAATTAGCTTGAGCCTAAGTAAAATTCTGTATGAACATTGTAAATAACGAAACAGAATACTTTCTTTTTGTTTCGGAGTGGGAGAGTTAAATTTATATATGTTCAAAGAGCTATTTTTTTACCTTATAGCACGTGCACAGCTAGTGTATTATCAAGTTCGTCTAGAATTTTAAATATTGTTTAGAGCGCTACATCAAAAAACCATTCTCTTTCTTAAAAATATAGGGATTAAAATTTAAATTGCAAGACCTCTTTTTCCGCATCCGTTAGTTTTAGATGCATATTTTCAGTTGCAAAAATGATCGAAATATGATGTAGAGTTATGATATTACAAGTTTGAAGAGAAAAACTAATTAGTGGAAAAATAGGAAATATAAATTTTTATACAGCCCCTAGATACTCACAATTATATTTCGGAGAGTACGATTGCAGAAAATGATATTAAAGTGCATTGCTCCTTAAAAAGAATAACACACGCTGTATGTCGAAGTTTAAAACAAATTACAGTCGAATCGAGCCCCCTTGATTGAATAGCCAATTTCCCACGCAAAATTAATTTTAAAAGCGGGACATTCTATTGTCCGGGACTACAGGAACAAAGTACTATACGGTTCGGTACATTGAAAAATTATTACGTTAAGCGAAGCATTTATTCTCTCAACAGATAGTCCATTAAGCGAGCCGAACTATTTTTATTTTTTCATGGCAGTTGAAAAATAAATGCAAATGTTATATTTTGATACACAAAAGCCCACTGCAAAATCTCTGCAATTAAAAAAAAAAAAAAAAAAAACTTTACTTGCACAAAACTTGTTACCCTTTTTAGCTTCAATATTTCCCTCCAAAAGATGCAAATGAGCTCAAGCGTAAACTGGTATAAATCACAAAACGCTGCGTTTCATATCTCGGAAATTATTGGTCGAACTAATGTCAATTTTTTGTGCTAGTATTCACTTTTTGTGCTAGTATTTCAATGGTGATTATTTCTCTATATATGTAATTTTAAGGACCTACAGGCCCGGCTCCTCGAGTAGGTGACTTGTGCCCCCGCCTAGGGCAGTGTTCCCCCCCCCCTTTCAGCTCAAATTGCAGCATTGCGTGTGAGTATGCTAAAATAGTATTAAGACCAGGGGCGGCACTTTTTTTCATAAGGTATTGCCAAAGAAGTTTCGGAAGTTATAAATTGCTATCTCTCGCATGCGCCGTGAGAAATTAATTGCTTTAAATGTTCGTATATCATCAAATTTTCAAATGTTTTGTTTCAAATTACAGTAAAATGATTCTCTTGTATGCTATTAATTTTCTGAAAGTGTCGTATCCGAGGACGGAAAACTTTGCGTGTTATGCGCCAAAAACATACGAACGAAATTGATATTTTTAAAAGAAATGCTCATAGCTTCGCGAATAAAAGTGATACTTACATTAAAATGCGTAAAATTATTGTACATAGTGAGTTAACTAATTCGTTGCTGTTCCCCTAAATTGTTAGGGCTTTAATTTTTATTGAAAAATGTCTGCTGAAGCATACCTTTTATGTAACAAAAAGTTACAGAAAAAGCGTTGTCTCATTATCGAGAAATTATTTATAATGTCGATCAGTTTTTTTTTTTTTTAAATCCGCCACTGTTTATTGTTGTGTTTTGTTTTTCATGTGTAAATAATAGGAGAAGATCGCCTATATTGGACCCTCTAAGAACAAGAGACCTGTGTCGCTAAATGTGAAGCAAAATAAAAAAAAAAAAAAGGGCATCTGAAGGCAAATTTAACTAGGAACCGCCTTAGGTACTTACATTGTCTGTAAATATGATGATAATTAAAAAATATATATATATATATTTTAGACAAAGTTGAAAGAGTCCAATTAAGGAATATATGCGCCTATATTGAACCATGCACTTCCTATATTGGATCGTAACAGTTAATGATATACTAATAACTTGCATTTGAACCGTACAATCACTTTACAGGATTTGCAATAGTATTTCCTTTGCTTTGGGCTAACTTGGCGCAGTGTTGATGAACCCACTGATGGCATTTCATTTACTAAATCATGCTTTGCACTTCATCTCTAGTGTAAATATTGCAATACTATTTGTTTTGTGCGGTTTTTGTTCCTTCTTTTGTGATTTTATTTGTTCTATGTCCTTTTTATGTGGCGAAGACTTTAGAACGTTTACTGAAGTAGATTTCCCTTTTTTGCCATCCACATTTATGCAAAGGCAGTAGTGGATTTTACGGGGGGGGGGGTCAGGAGGTCCGTGCCCCGCCCCCCAAAAGGATGAATTAATTTCACTATTTTATTTATTACTTTTTAGTTGACCTTTCTCATTCATTTTTTACGTAGTTAATTAAATAGAACACAAAACACAGACAGCATATTTTGAATAAAAGCATTTTCGTTTGCTAAAGAAGTATTACTGGAGTCAGAGGCTCAGAAATGCGGAATACAGTTAACTCACTGGTTTCGGATTCAAGGGACCGTATTAACGCGATTCGTCCACTAATTCTTCTTTAATGCAATCAATGATTAACTTTTTTTTTTCTTGTTAATGTGTAGGCGCACCTAAAAGAGTCATTTTGATCCAAGAACCTATTTGCGAAGTAATAGATTTCTTTTTCAGCTGATAAAAAATGCAAAATATATGGTAGTTTCTTGAAAAAAACCATGATTTTAAATGGAAACGGCATGTAGTATCAATATGTTATCTCAACTGTATCATGAATTTAAGAACAAATCAGTAATTGTTTTGAAATTCACACAAAAATAGTTTCTGAATTCTTCAGTAAAACTTATATGTTATGAGAAGTTACGATTTTCTTTATAAATTAATTTAAAAAAAAACTGAAGAGAGGTATGGGTTTATTTAATAACTTTTCCCTCGTGTTATAATCATTATGACAATGTTCCTACGTAAAGCAACTCATTGTCTAGCATCTCGGTGACATTATATTGAGTTTAGTATTTGAATGGCTTGAAACGTTAAAGAAATTTTCCGTCCACATTCAAAGTATATTAGTGCATAATATTCATGTATTTAGAAATAGATTCATCGACCTGAAGGATCCTAAAAAAAAAATAAATAATAAAAATAAATAAAAGCACGCACTTTTTCAAATCAAGTCATTAAAACTTTGTTATGGAGCATCTATTCAATTTCCCGTGCCCCCTCCAAAAGATTTTTCTGTATCCGCCCCTATGCAAAGCTAATATGTGTGCCACCTTTACAAAATCAGCAATAGAACCAACAATCATAACTTGAGGAGAACTAGCCACTGATTACTCGGAAATTTTATTAATTTTATCCGTACCTTGTTCTTGTACAATCTTGTACAGCTGACACCGAACACGTAACGTGTTTACTTTGGCGAGTAGTCTTATCTACACTTATAACTTCTAACTCAGTCGCTGCAAAGTCGCTGTCATTGAACACAATTGCATTAACAGATCAAAGTCCCATTCTTGAGAATCCACTCACAGAATATTGGCCGTGCTTGCAGTTTGTCCATTTTTATATTGGGTAATGGACTTCATCAGATGTTCTCGCATCCACGCTTCATACGCTCGATGAAAATATGTGAACAGAGGCTTGAAAAAGGCCACGTCTAAGGGCTGTAAACGATGCTTAGTGTGTGGTGAAAGAGAAAATATTCTTATACCGTTATCTTTAGCGAAGTCCAAAAGATTTTTCTGTATCCGCCCCTATGCAAAGCTAATATGTGTGCCACCTTTACAAAATCAGCAATAGAACCAACAATCATAACTTGAGGAGAACTAGCCACTGATTACTCGGAAATTTTATTAATTTTATCCGTACCTTGTTCTTGTACAATCTTGTACAGCTGACACCGAACACGTAACGTGTTTACTTTGGCGAGTAGTCTTATCTACACTTATAACTTCTAACTCAGTCGCTGCAAAGTCGCTGTCATTGAACACAATTGCATTAACAGATCAAAGTCCCATTCTTGAGAATCCACTCACAGAATATTGGCCGTGCTTGCAGTTTGTCCATTTTTATATTGGGTAATGGACTTCATCAGATGTTCTCGCATCCACGCTTCATACGCTCGATGAAAATATGTGAACAGAGGCTTGAAAAAGGCCACGTCTAAGGGCTGTAAACGATGCTTAGTGTGTGGTGAAAGAGAAAATATTCTTATACCGTTATCTTTAGCGAAGTCCAAAAGATTTTTCTGTATCCGCCCCTATGCAAAGCTAATATGTGTGCCACCTTTACAAAATCAGCAATAGAACCAACAATCATAACTTGAGGAGAACTAGCCACTGATTACTCGGAAATTTTATTAATTTTATCCGTACCTTGTTCTTGTACAATCTTGTACAGCTGACACCGAACACGTAACGTGTTTACTTTGGCGAGTAGTCTTATCTACACTTATAACTTCTAACTCAGTCGCTGCAAAGTCGCTGTCATTGAACACAATTGCATTAACAGATCAAAGTCCCATTCTTGAGAATCCACTCACAGAATATTGGCCGTGCTTGCAGTTTGTCCATTTTTATATTGGGTAATGGACTTCATCAGATGTTCTCGCATCCACGCTTCATACGCTCGATGAAAATATGTGAACAGAGGCTTGAAAAAGGCCACGTCTAAGGGCTGTAAACGATGCTTAGTGTGTGGTGAAAGAGAAAATATTCTTATACCGTTATCTTTAGCGAAGTCCAAAAGATTTTTCTGTATCCGCCCCTATGCAAAGCTAATATGTGTGCCACCTTTACAAAATCAGCAATAGAACCAACAATCATAACTTGAGGAGAACTAGCCACTGATTACTCGGAAATTTTATTTATTTTATCCGTACCTTGTTCTTGTACAATCTTGTACAGCTGACACCGAACACGTAACGTGTTTACTTTGGCGAATAGTCTTATCTACACTTTTAACTTCTAACTCGGTCGCTGCAAAGTCGCTGTCATTGAACACAATTGCATTAACAGATCAAAGTCCCATTCTTGAGAATCCACTCACAGAATATTGGCCGTGCTTGCAGTTTGTCATTTTTATATTGGGTAATGGACTTACTTCATCAGATGTTCTCGCATCCACGCTTCATACGCTCGATGAAAATATGTGAACAGAGGCTTGAAAAAGGCCACGTCTAAGGGCTGTAAACGATGCTTAGTGTGTGCTGAAAGAGAAAATATTCTTATACCGTTATCTTTAGCGAAGTTTATAGCACAGCCTCATATCATCGTTCCAACAAGCAGCTCTAAGGCTCTTTCCATCATTTTTTTCCTCCTAAGAACCACATTTCCCCTGTTACATATCTTCTAAAACCAAGAAATATGGAAATAACGTAGCTTGTAATCAATAAAGAAATTGGCTAAATATATAGTTAACGAGCATAAACTTCATTAAAATTAAAAAATAAATAAATTTTATCTAACTACATTGAAGTTGAAGCTTACAAAAGAAAAGAAGAAAAAAAAATTATTTTATGAGGTTGAAGCTTCTAAGCAAGTTACTTAATAAAAGCAAGCTTGAATGCTTTAATTTGCCTTAATTTATATTTTAAGCAATCCTAAACGCGCATTTAAATGTCTAAATTATTACCACTAAATTATTTTCTGTTAAAAAAATTAAAAGTTTGTTTGAATTTCAGATTCTTAAACTGGACTACTGGTTCCTGTAATTATTAAAATAACCAGTCAACAAGTAACGTTAACAAGCAAATTTCAGTCAAATTAAAAAAACTATATTTAACAAAAATAAAATTGAAGTTTAACTTATAATTATCAAGTTTAATGGGTGGCAGCTTCTAGAAAATGTGCTTGAAAAGTAAAAGAAAATATAATTTTCCTGAATTAGTTTTAAAATATATTTAAAATAACAATAACTAGGCTATTAACTTACACTAATCACTTACTTCCTTTTACAGAAAAGGAAGTATTGTGTTCGCGAAAAAAATTTCACGCAAAAATAGACCTTAATTTCCATTTTGCTCACCCCTAAATGAATGTTGAGTTTTTTCTTCGACCCGACCACACGTACATATGTACCTAAGAACGAATAGACGCCCGGAATATCCATTTTAACGTTCCCAAGTTAATAACAACGAGTTTTCTCGTGACGTCTGTATGTATGTATGTATGTGTGTATGTATGTCGCATAACTCAAGAACGGTATGCCCTAGAAAGTGGAAATTTGGTACGTAGACTCCTAGTGGGGTATAGTTGTGCACCTCCCTTTTTGGTTGCATTCGGGTGTTTCTAAAGGGGTCTTTTGCACCTTTTTGGGGGGAATTCATTATTAATTTCGATGCAAACTCAAGTGGTGTTATAACTTGAGGACACTTGGCGATTTATCGCCAGTCTTTTGGTCGCCAAGTTTTGTCGCCAACTTGGCAACAAATTTGGCGATTTTTTTTTTAAATCTGGTTTCAATGTATCCATTGTTGGTGATATTTAGAGAGTTAACTCTTGAATCACATTAAAATAGCAATAATGGAGAAATAACATTAAATTGGTGTAAAAGGAAGTCATGTGATGCACACATCAGCTCGTTTTAAAGTAAAAAGGCTTGCTTAGTTTCATATTCTTAAATTGGACCACCGCACCGGTCCGATATAGGAATTTTTTTTTGTCCAATAAAGGAAAACGCCATTTTTTATTCTTTTATTTATACCTTGTCAGCAAGTTTCCCAATCGTGCATGTAAATACATTGTTGTAATCCCCATTAAACACTGTTTGTAATACTATAAAAGCACTTTTCTCAGTTCATAAGTTTTAGTATTATCCTACTAGATATAAGTTCTCAAAATAAGATCGAACACGTTTTCAACACAAATCACATCGTAATTCATGCTATGCAGATCAAAAAGTTGCGGAACTTCATCCTCAAGGGCTTCAGACACAAATCTTTTTATTTCCACCGGTAAAGTGTAGCATAGATTTCTATGCTAGATTTTAAGCCCCCGGTCCAATTTAAGCAGTGGCCCAATATAGGCGGCTTTCCCCTAATTTATTTTACTTTTTTTTTAAATTTCACTACTATGATTGTTGTATTGCCGATGGAAAATTGTCAGAGACATTAACAGGAAGTAACGCAACTTTTGTTTTAAGGAATACAAAACTTTTGATTGCTTGTCAACAGTATAGGGAGGAAGCATTGAAATATGCAGATATACATTAAGATTGCATTTCATGAAAATGAAGGTGAAAGTATCAATTATACACATAAACCAGTAAAATATTTTGACGCATTAAAGTATTACTGTCATTAAGAAACGCTTTTTGATAAAGTAGATAAAAAAAAGATAATTCATAAGTGCTATTTTTCGCTTTCAATTATAAAGTTAGATGTATCATGTAAATATGCGTACAGTTACGTATAATATGTCACGCAAAATATTTTCATGGTTTAACCCTAGTTTTACCTACATTACATTTAAAATTTCTCCCCCCTTAAATATATCAAAACTGAAAAACAGGTAGAAAAGAAATTTCGTATCGGAAAAACTGGGGGGGGGGGGGGGGGGGGGGGGGGGAAGACTGTATTCTAATCATATTCATTAATGCTTCTCTGCTTAAATATAAACAAACTACATAGAAGCTCAAAACAGAAAGTCCAATGAGCTAAGTCCGCGCGCATGCGCAGTCGCAAATTTGTGATATCCGCGATTTAACATCTAGTTGCAACTGTTGGATCTGTTTTATTAGTCTTGATTAAATTTCATTTCCGAAGACAACTTTTGAATAATCGTTAGATCTTAGATCTCTTCTAGCCTTGCAATTGCAGCCAGAGATTAACAAACCCTATAAGCTGAGAGTAAGTACATATAAATTTAGGGGAAATTAGTGATTTTCAAACTTTAAATCTTCGGCCCATGATGTCCCTGGGGTTTAAATTTTCGTATATGTCCTTAATGACCCCCAAGAATATGCATACAAAAAATCATTACCATAGCCCCCTAGGGGGCTGCTGCAGAACCCCGGGAAGATACGATTTGTGGAGTAAACACGAGGGGAGAGGGGTGAAATGGCACAAAAGGCACATCAGTAAGGCACAAGGAATGTGTGTGCGAAATTTCAGATTGAATCCTTTTTTTCGTCTGGGCTGTAGCTCTGTCAAAGAAAGCGAAAACTTTTTTGAAACGCGATTTTATAACTTAAATTCCTCCTTCCCCTGATGGTCCAGGGGATTGTATTTTGGTTTACGTCGTCAGGAGTTACTAGAGTTTGAGTGTACTAAAAATCAACTCCGGGGGTCTTCATGAGGCTGAGATACAGAGAAATGAAAAACCCAGAAAAAAAACCCAACTTGTTCTTTCGTGTAAACTGTTCTTGGTCGCTTTTATTTTCTTTCGTCTTTGGCGGTGGATTTGCTCCTGTTGGCTACTGACGTTTGGTTTTCTTGGCAGCGGGACGGTCCCGCGTCCCTTGATGCTTTGAACTCTCTATAACTTTAAATCAGACTGCCGATAAATGATTTCCCGAAGATTCTTTTGTATTTTCATGGAAAAGTTTTTAACAGATCGGGTTCAGTAGTCTCCATTTTGATAGAGACCTTTAATATTCAAACTTTTAGATATTTTAATATTAATTGAAAATCATATCCTGTAAGGTTGAGGAAAATAACAGGAGTATAATTTAGAGTTCTACAACTAAAATTACTTTGGTTATATGCATATCTGCCAAAAATAACAGCAAAATGGCAAATAGTCTGACAACTTCATCTAATTTCATAAAAGTCTTAACCCAGATGTGGCTTTAGGAGTTCCTAGAAAAAATTTGAACCTGATAACAGAACATTTAAATGCATTTTTTAAAGCAAAGCTTTTAAAAGTTCTTTTCAGAATACAAGAAAATTTTCCACTGCAATTTCTTTCCCCAATAATACTTTTTTAAAACTATACAGTCATGAATATCTACACATAATATGCTAATCACCAACACTTTGGATTCATTGAAAAAAAAAGTATTTTGTGCTAATAACAATTGTTTTCAATGTTCAGAGAAAGCCGTTTTTTTTAGATCAGCTCTTTTACATACGTCTTTCGAAAAATTACCATCTGAAGTTCAAGAGCAATTTTGATCTGGGGAAGTTTTTATTTTTGAAAAAAAAAAAATAATAATTATGTGTGTACAAACAGTTTTTTCGAAATTTTTTGGTGAGAAAGAAGTTACTCCAACTTTTATTTTGCTCTCACACAAAACGTATTTTGAGTAGATATCAAATTTATAGTGCAACATATAAAGCGTTATTGAAAATAAATACAAACACTGAAATTTTTTTTATCCAACGTAGTGAATTCAGCTGGTTTAAGCAACCTCTTGGATCTGGATGGAAAGCTCCCCAACATAAACCAATTTTTTCTTGTGCGTTAACAACTTTTGTTTTACTCTTCATAAAAAGCAGATTTTTATCTAAAAATATTAAAACAATTTTGATTTGAAAATCATCAAAATGCTGCACAACTTAAGTTTTCAAGGCATACATTCTTTCCATCAGTTTAAATACTTAGTTTACTATTTCAAAATATTCTAACATATCCCTAGATAATCTTCCCTAGATAATCTATCTCCCTAGATAGATAAGAAATCTATCGTTCTCTTATTTTATTGAGCTTAAAAATACGTTTTTAATACCAAGCATCATGCTAAATTATGAAGTTTTGATTTTCTACGATCATTATTTATTCTTGCAAAAGGGAAGAGGTTGCGACATGGCGAACCCATATAAATTATTTGCATCAACTGCAATAATATAGTCTTGTTCTTTATTTTTACTATACTGAGGAATATAGGGAATATTTGCGCGTGCATAACGTTTACCAACGAAACAATTGTTATCTTGCACGTTGTGTTTTATCTTCATGTACATTGTGGAATCTGTGAAGAGTTCCAGTTCTGCTTTCGTAAATTTAAGTCCTACATTCCAAATAAGATCAGCCGTGGCATTGAAATGGCAAAATACAGAATGCATTTTTCTATATGAAGTAGAGGTGGGCAATGCCGTTCTTTTTAATGATCCGTTCATCAGAGGACCGTTCATTCTTTTGATCCGTTCATTTAACTCGTTCATTTGAACGACTTCGTTCATTTAAAAAGTTACTAGTGATCTCTCTGCACGACATACTCACGTACATTCGAAATGTTTCATTAGATCAGCAATATTCTTTGAAGGAAAAATAACTAAAATGAGCTATAGGAAAATATGGCCATGAAAAATGAATAAAAAACTTTATTCAGGTTTAGATGCATGAAGCAACTAAAGTTCATTTTGTAAGATATTTCTCAGTTGCCTAATGGTAAGATATGTTTTCCATTCGAAAAATCGCAGGTTCCATTTCAGCACGTCGCGGATTAAGTATTGAAATTTTACTATATATAAAAAAAAAACTGTTTGTTACGGTAGGAAATTTGCAAAATTGAACTTACGTGAAACAGTTTACTAATTCTAAACAGAAATATCATATCTCCAAGCGTAGAATGGTCACAGGTGAAAAAAAATATAATTTCAAATCTGTACTTTAGTTACATTTTTTAAAAGTGTAAATCACGAAATAAATAACAGGGAGAACTACAAAAAAGAAGGGGAAAAAAAAAGAAAGAAACAGGCTACAACACGAGAATAAAGAAATGTTTATTAAAACTATGCACGTTAAATAACATAAACTTAACAAAAGTATTATAATCATAAAACGTCTGCTTTTTACATAAAAACTGGCGTAAGTTGTCGAAACTGATCTGTCAACCATGACATCTATTCAAAAGACAGAGCGGTGCGGTCCTTCAAATGTTTTTTTTTCAGATACACAACTGTATACATACATACAGTATTACCAATAAGTAAAACGAAAAAAGTTACAACAAGTAAACTGGTAGCTCAGCCGGAATACCGGATAATTTAATTAAAATAAAAGACTCACCTAAATATTTCGGAGCTTCAAAATTACTCCACAGTACCAATGAGAACAGAAAAGAAACACACACACAGCATTTTTTTTAAATGGGGGGGGGGGATTTGACAGTAATAATCCTTATTTAAAAACTCTGCATAATGGAAATGGAATGTAAAATTAAGCGACTTGGAAGTCACCAAGCAAGTTAAAAATCAAATCAATATAGATGGTAAATGATAGGAGAGATGTTATAGAAGACAAAAGGATCACCAGAAAAGTGATAAAAGGTACTTTTAGAAATAATTTTCGCGACAGAAAGTGTGAGAATGACCAAACAAGTTACACAAAATATTACTAATGGATACATGAAAGAATTGCAAATGAAGAACTGCAAAAGTTAAAGAAAAATGGTGGAAAAAGTCGAAAGTAAAAAAAGGTTCAAACTGAAATATATTGTACCTGCAACTGAGAAAAAAAAATGGGATTGATTAATAAGTTAAAAATTTGAAGATGAATGTATTTCAAAAAAATAAATTGCGATTTTATCACAAGTGAATCAATGCAAGGTTCCAAACTACTCACCGTTCAAAAGAACAGTCGTTCATTTTTTAGGTGAACGAACGGATCCGTTCATTTTAAGGATTCGTTCTTTTTGCCCCGTTCGTTCATGAACGAAGCATCCCTAGTATGAAGTAAATGTTTCAGCTAATAATATCAGCTATCTAGCTCTTGATAAAGTTTCAGGTAATCCACGAACATTTAACTTTTAAATATTCAAAAGACTAATAAAGAGAAAGCATAATCTTCATGAGAAACATGAGTAATTTTAGAGAAGATGAGCATGCAACATATTTAGCATCTTATTTCATCTTTCACATCCGAACAGTGCAACTACTAACTCCTCCCAGGTCACCTTAGTCCAACAGTGATATAAATGTGCTTTCTTCTTAAAACTATGCAGATATAGGTACGTGCTTAGGTATATCCAAGGTAGAAATTTCGTCTTCTCACAAAATATTTGATCAGAGCATCCGCATCACTTTTACTCCACATTTCCTTTAATTCCATTTATATTTTTTTCTGCTCTTTAGTCAATTAAGCCTGAAATAAAGGAAAAATAAATGTTACTACACATCAAATCATGTTTTACAGTTTAGTTTTTAATGCCTAAGAACTATTAGTAAGCCTCAAATATTAATAGCTGTTACGTAATCAATTTAATAATGTTTGTATCGGTCATTGTTTGTATTGTAGTTTCAAATAAGTAATATTTTTCAACATACAGTGCAATCCCATTACAACAAAGCTATGTAAAATCGAATTAAAAAAAAAAGAAAAAAAAAAGACACCCTTCGAGATGCTCTTTTGAACAAAATTTGTAAAACGTCATGAAAATTGATCGAATGTTCAGAAAACCCACCAGACATATATTCTGAATTTTGTATATTTTAATTAAAAGTAATAATACGTACAAAAATCACAACAATTTACTGTCAAAGTAGTAAGTAATTTTTTTTTCACAGCAAGTAATTTCAAGCATCAATCCGATGAGAACTTGCACATTTTACTACAGGGGGGGGGGACGTGAATCTTATGAATATGTAGCAGGAGAGCCCATTTAGGGGGGGAGAGTTATGGCGCACACTGCGCCATTGCAAATTTTTAGGATGGGGGTAGTTTTGAGGGATATTTTTCTCTTTCTTTAAGGGGGGGGAGTTCGCTCTTGGTAGGATCTTTTTGGTATTTAGGGGGGTGTTTTTGCTCTGGGGGGACCAGGGGGGAGGCTATTTTTTTGAAGAATGAGTGAGTGGATCATAAAAAGATGTCGTGTAGATGAGAAACCGATTTCCAAGGCGTAAAAATCACAGAAATAAATATCGTAGAAATGGGAAGACATTCAAATTTTTTATGCCAGCAAAATTTAAAAACTTTGGTTTCTGAAATGCCAAGCTATGCAGCCAGCTTATGGGTGCTCATTTCATATAAAATTAGCAAGTTACTTAGCATGATCATCTCAGATTTTCATGATACTTTCAGGAATCTGTAATTAATATACAACTTTAAAAAAATAGCATCCATAAGTGCTCACTAATTAATTATTGAAACTCGTTAAAAAGCACTTTTTTTAATTTCCAGCAGTGCTTTGAAATGTTACAACTCAAGTTCTATGCTAACTACAGAGTTGTATAACCGCTCATTTTAAAGACGATTATATGCAATATAACTTGTTATATAACTTAAATATTTTCCAAAAAAAAGATTTTTTTCTCAGAATTTTTATTTTGAGATAGTGTCCTTTACACATTTTGAAAAAAGTTTGAGTTTTAACACATTTTACTGAATATATCCAAACGTTTTCACAATGGGACCATGAAAGCCTCAGCAGTTACTAGAATAATACGAGAAAATGTGTACAATTTTTAGTCAAATTTGCTTTAAAATGTCACAAATCAAAATTTATGGTACCTACACAGTTGCATAACTCATTAGAATTACACGCACTTCAATTTGATGTGTATCTTTTACAATTTTCGAAAATATATTTGCTTTCACAAAATTTTAAGTTTTAAAAATCAATAATTTTTGAGAGAGGCCTTTGAAAATTTTCAAGAAATGTAATTTTAAATGTATTTTAATGAATATATCCAAAAAATGTTCAAGGTGGGACTCTGAAGGGATCGATCGGTTACAGCAAATGACGTAGAACCCTGAATTGCAGTTTTCACTAACATTTTTTTGGTAACTGCTGTAACAGCTGATTCCTTCATGGTCCCACTCTGAAAAGTTTTGGATTCATCATTAAAATGTATCAAAAACGGAATACTTTTCTCAAAAATTTAAAAGAACACTACCTCAAAAATTTTTGAATTTTTATATTAAAAAATTTGGTAAGAAAAAATATTTTCCAAAATTATTTCAATTAATTCAAATCAAAGCGAATGCAATTCTCTTTAAAAAGAACAACTCTGTAGATCCCATAGAAATTGAGTAATAACTTTTTTAAGTACTGCGGACAAGTTAAAAATCATAATGCTTTTGACGGATTTCAAAAATTAATTTCTGATCAAATATGAATGCTGGATGTCAAAGAATAAAATTTTTGAAGGATTCATGAAAATCGTAGATTGTCAAGTAGAGTTTTTTTTTTAGTGATTTTTGATGGAATGAATCTTGTGCAAATAAAGAATCACCATTGCATTTTTTTTTCTAGTACACTATATAAGTAAAGTAAAAATGAGAAATTGAGACAAATTAGAATTTACAAATCTGACTACTTTTACCACAATGCAGACATAATACGTTTTAGCACAACACTGTGAAAAGCGAAAACATCCAAAGTGAAAGCAACAATAAAAATAGAAAAAAAAAATAATCTGCATTTTAAGAGGGAAAAAAGCCGCTTTTGATTTCTTTTCTCTTTTTTTGAACTGCAAGTCATGCAGTCAGTTAGACAGTTTATTTGCATTGAAATTACGATTTTCATCATAGTCAAGATTATTTATTAACTGCAGTCTCCCCTTCGCCCTCCCCCATTAAAACATATCATTTCTATCACTAAAAAGTTTTGAATATTTGGTGATGGTAGGAGAAATGTTTTTCAATGTATTTTATTGCTGTGTGATGATAATTCACAAAAAGAAAAAAAAAAGATGCACCCAGAAGTTGGTTATTGACCTTCGTCGCTTTAACCTTCGTTAGCAAAATACATCGCATGATTTTTTTGTCATCTTTTTTTATGGGGAAGTGAATCAGAACAGAGACATTTTAATGGTTACATTATCAAAACAGAAAGTCTTAGAAAACTTCCCAGAAAAGTGAGGAGAGAGCAAAACAATTACCTCGCATCAAGCAAATTATACGGTTGGTCAATGAACCACCCTGACTTAAAAATTCGCTTGATGGTCAACAAAGGTATTATCTTTAGGCTTGATAATTTGCTCCTTAAAGTTGTGCAGAATATCCTGTTCAACAACAAGTACTGCATACTGATTATTAATTCAATACTAAAATTGTTAGTCCAGGATAGTTCAAAAGGAATGGACATGAATGTGATGATATGAGAAAGATTGTTTCATTCCTAGTAAAGTTCGTACTGGTCCAGTGATCGATCTAATACGAAAAGAAAAAATATTGTTATTGTAGCTTTGTGTTTGATGATCACTTAGACAGTTCATAATCGTTACGCTCCTTAATTTTTACTTGATAGCATCAAGGTTAATATCCTCTCCCCAGCCCGAAACTCTAGGCCTCAAACAGTGCTTGCACTGTGTGCTCTTTTGGTTGACACGTTGGAGCACGCCGACGCTACAATTTTTTTTGAATGTTTTTTCGGCCAGTTTTTGAAGCTACTGTGTCAGTTGGGCGTGAAAAACGTTCAAAAAATGTTGGTCACAGACGAAGTCACCGTGCCTCAAAGGGTTAAGTATAGAAGGAAGAAAAACAAAATAGGATAATATGCGGTCGGGGAGTAAAATTTTATAAAAAGTGTATTTGATAAGTTGAATACTTTTATCAAGTTTTTTGCATCAAATATGCGAAGTTTTTTTAATTTCCTAATGAGGCTACGTTAGGATATTTGACTTTAGCAGACATAGTGCGATAACCCGATACAGCATAGTCTTTCATGTAACAGCCATAAAGGCGCGGGTGCCAATAGCACATATACTTTTGATGTAGTTTCCCACTAGATGGGGGGAGCTCCTGGGCTTTCTTCGACGCGAAACTGCACTAAGGATTTAATTTTGTTGTCAAGTGATTAAATTTTTTCCATTCAAAACCAAACGAATACCCAAGGGATCCTTTTCCGCATAATCATACGAAATGGGAGTGGACGATTTTCTGCATCTCGAAAATCCACCCACTGGCCAGCGCGGATCAGAACCCGGGACCACGGCAGAGAAAGCCAACGCCATCCAGCTGAATATTCAAAGCTAACATCAACAGATTTTCTTCATCAATTCACTTGAAAATTTATTACATAAAAGTGTACGGTTATTAGAAGTTTTTATAATTATAACATCCGTAAATCTGTCCCTACTAGTTAAGAATCGGTTTCGAAATTCTCCATTTTCTAAGATCTCGGTGTCTCATTAGACGGTTTCGTGCTATTTTTTCCTTGTAGTAGTACTTTTGTAGCATTGTTAAATGCTGTCTTTTGGCAATCTTTTTGCGGAAAAAAATCTATAAACCAAAAATTTTCCATCACAACATTTTCACATTAATTTTTCATTCAAATTTTCACACAACATTATAAATATAGTTAATCACGGGACGCGGGAGCGTCCCGCCCCGCCAAGGAAACCAAACGTCAGCAGCAAACAGAAGCAAATCCACCGCCAAAGACGAAAGGAAATAAAAGCGACCAAGTCAAGATTACACGACAGAACAAGTTGGGGTTTTGTGGGTTTTTCACCCCTCTGTATCTCAGCCCCATGAAGACCCCCGGAGTTGATTTTTGGTACACTCAATCTCTAGTGGCCCCTGACGCCGTAAACCAAAATACAATCCCCTGGATCATCAGGGGGAGGAGGTACTAAAGTTATAAAATCGCTGTTCAAAAAAGTTTTCGCTTTCTTTGACAGGGCTACAGCCCAGACGAAAAAAGGAATCAAGCTGAAATTTCGCACACACATTCCTTGTGCCCTACTGATGTTCCTTTTGTGCCATTTAACCCCCCTCCCCTTCCCTCGTCGTTTTTACCCCACAAATTGTACCTTCCCGGGGTTCTATCACAGCCCCCGGGTGGCTACGGCAATGATTTTTTTGTATACATATTCTTGGGGGACCATTGAGTACATATACAAAAATTCAACCCCCAGGTACATCATGGGCCGGAGTAATTGAAGTTTGAAAATCACTAATTTTCCCTAAATTATTATGTACTTACTCTCAGCTCATAGGGTTTGTTTATCTCGGACTGCAATTGCAAAGTTAGAACAGATCTAACAGTTATTCCAAAGTTGTCTTAGGAAATGAAATTCATTCAAGACTAAAACATATCCAACAGTTGCAACCAGACGTTAAATCGCGGATATCACAAATTTGCCACAGCGACTGCGCATGCGCGCAGACTTAGCTCATTGGGGTTTCTGATTTCAGATTCTATGTTGTTTATTTATACTTAAGCAGAGAAACAAATTAATGAATGAGATTAGAATGCTGTCCTCCCCCCCCCCCCAAAAGTTTTGCCGATACGAAATTTCCTTTCACCTGTTTTTCAGTTTTTATATATTTATGGAGGGAAGAAATTTTAAATGTCGGCGCGAAACTGGGGTTAAACCATTACAATATTTTACGTGACAAATTATATGAAACTGTACGCATGTGAATACGGCACATATAACTTTTTAATTGAAAGCGAAAAATAGCACTTTTTCATTGGTTTGCTTATTTTCTAAATTAATAGATTTTTCAAAAATAACACATAATGAATTGAAAATATATGAAATACGTGTGTGGATATCCGTGCTTTGCAGTAATTTGTTAGCTGAAAAAAATTTTGCAATTAATTTAAGCAAGACTTTTAATGAGCTTAGTCCGCGCGCAACATGCGCATTTGCCATGGCAAATTTGGGATATCCGCGATTTGACATCGAGTAAAGTTGCATAGATCTTCTGACACATTCAAATTTAAAATATTTAATGGTTTAGTTTATTTATTTTTTTTTTGCTTGGTGATAACATGCGTTATTTCGTTTTTTAAATGGACTTTTAAACAAAACTAGGTATTAAACAAGACAAAGACTTCTACCAAGAAAAAGATAATTAAGATAAATAAAAAGACACTTAAAATTATCCCATAAAACGTAAAATAATCCACGATTTAAGAAAAAATGTAATTAAAAAGTGAAAAGCTAGATTAAAATAGCCCTCAAGCTGTAAAACATTTAAAGAAACCTTCATGAAAATGTTGAATAATCTGTCAAATAAAGAAATTAGTAGAATTTATTGCGAAGTTGTAAAATACTCGAAAACAATATAATTTGAAATATAGTATTTTATTATCCAAGAAGTCTTCTTTGCAACAGAGAGGATACAAGAATTGCAATAAAATTTAAACCGTCCAATTCTCGCAAAATGAACATAGAATGTTAATAGTCAGAAAATATCTTGACGTAAAATTAGGCTAGCCATTATTGTTCCTTAAAAACACAAAACAGCGTTGTTTCAATTGAAAATTTTCTGACTTGAAGTTTCAATTCTAAAAATACAGACTAAGTAATAATATCAATGCAAAAAGATGTGATATCTTATCAAAAACAACCCTGTTGTAAAAATTTCCCCGCCAAGAAAACCTTTAACTTTTCCGCACAAAATAGAAAACCTGCATCCTAAACCCAAAAACCCTCAGTCATAAAAAGTTATGATATCTAGTTTGCCCGCTAAGTATCTGCCAAACTATCATCCTCCCTCTTCTCCTTTTTCATCACAGCTACTTCCATTAGAACCTCTTCCCACCTTCAACTCCTCAGAAATATGGATAGATCTTTTAAATTGTTAATCTTGTTTGGCGGGAAGCTTTTCAAAGTGAAGTGGTTGTTTGGTGAGCAAAAAGCTTCCCGCCAAACAAGATAAACAATTTAAAAGATCTATCCATATTTCTGAGGAGTTGAAGGTGGGAGGAGGTTCTAATGGAAGTAGCTGTGATGAAAAAGGAGAAGAGGGAGGATGATAGTTTGGCAGATACTTGGCGGGCAAACTAGATATCATAACTTGTTATGACTGAGGGTTTTTGGGTTTAGGATGCAGGTTTTCTTTTTTGTGCGGAAAAGTTAAAGGTTTTCTTGGCGGAAAAATTTTTTGATGAGATTATAATAACTATGAATTACTATATATTACTGATTCTTTTTTGCTTCAATCTCAAGGAAACACAATTTTTGGTTGGCTAGGAAGTTTAATGTTCTTGTTAAAAATGGTTTTTAACTAAAGTGAACCAACATCAAAAGTGGTCTTAAAGCCAAACGAAACAAAACAAACTCTACATGGGTGAAATTTTCGGTCGTTTATATTTACAACTGTATGTTAGCATATTTGTGTGTTTTAGACGTTTGTCAAAGAGAGAAGTTTGGAAAGAGAGAAAAGCGGAGTGTAAATGCGCCACAGCAATTGATTGGTATTCTCGCTTTCTCATATAATTTATACAAAGCGATAAAGGAAAAAAAAAATAATCAAGTTCAGGATATTTCTTTCGAAAATTGCTTTGGTTTTCTCTAAATTTTAAAAGAGATCTCTTTGAAAAAGTTCGCATTAAATGACCATTCCATGAAAACGCAGACATTTTGTTCCACACGTGACATCTCTACGTTTCATTTCAAAATGTTAAATAAGCAAAATTATCTCCCCCCTCCCCCCATGAAATCATACATGTTTGTCTGATTTTTAAGGTGTTTTTTCTTAAATACATTTTTAAATTGAATTTTGGAAGCAAACTGTGGAACGCCATGTGCTATGCGTGGGACAAAATATCTTATTTTCTGTGGAATGGCACATTATTTGTTTTTTTTATTTGAAAATAACACTGTAATATAGTTTGTAGGAAAGCAAAGTAGGGGAAAGTGGGGCAAAGTGAAATAGTTAAGATAACTTTTTTTTTTTCAAAATGAAAAAATTGAAAATTCCTTCTGAAATTTACGGTATATAAAGAAAGAATAATTTATTTCGCAACAAAAATTAACACTGAAACAATATTTTTTGTTTTGGCAGTACATTTGCACCTTCAAAAAAAAAGGGTGGAAATTTTTCACTTCTCTTTTTCATAGGGCAAATTGAGAAATAAAATATTTTTGATCAAATAAATAAGTAAATAAAAGAATTAATGAATAAATGAAAAGGAAATGAAACAACAAATGAATACTAAATCAATAAATAATATATGAGAAAAAATAAACGAGTGAATAAAATAGTGAATAAATAAGAAAATAAGTGAATAAATAAGGGAATTATTAAATGAAGGAATGTTAATGAAATAATTAATAAATGAATACGCAAGTGATTTGATAAAGAATTGAATAAGTAAATGAAATGAACTATTTTACTTTGCCTCATCCATTTTACCCCGCAGGCAATTGAATAACTGTACAGAGCATTTAAAATACAAATAAGCGCAATATTAAACAAATAAATCATGCACCTATGAATGGTAGGTCTCAACTAATATTTCAAATGTTAATGATTGGAACTTAATAATTTAATAATAAAAACAAATTGACTTACAACAAAATATTACATTATGAGTATCAATTTCTGAAAATTGCTTGTATTATCATACTCTTTGATTTTTAGAGTTAATTTATGACTGAAATAGACTACATGTGCTACTACAGAGTTAAAACATTATTAAGCATGTGGTGCTAAAAGCAAAGTAAATATTTCACCATTTCACTTTCCCCACATTTTCCAACTATGTATTTTTAACATTTGCAACAATACATTCGGATGATGCTTTGATAGAATATAGCGTTCTGAAACTGATGCACAAAAGTGTGTCTCGCATGTAATAGGCTAACTTCATTTTAAAAATAACTAAGAAATAAATCTTGCTTAGCCAATCACAACTTTCTAGTACTTTCACCAGGTCAACAAATTTTAAACTCTCAGCCCTTAATAATTTGCAGATACGTAAAAATTTACACAAAGATTGGTCCAAATTGTCCCACACAAGACAGTGGGATCACCCTAATGGGTATTTGTTTAACCAGTAAGAATTTTACTCTTCAGTGTATGAAGATTCCTTTAAAATGGATAAAAAAAAAACAGATATGTAGCACAGTGTTTTGATTCCCTCAAAAAAAAAAAAAAAAAAAGTGTTCCGAACTTCTCTAAATTCTCTTCACATTATGAGCAACTACATAAATTCTATGTTGGATTAACAACAATATGAAAAAAACTCAACATTTTCTGTGACAAAGTGGCCCCGAAAGTGACTTAGTGTGCCCTTTAGTAAAGCAACTACACTCTTTTATCGTGTAGATAAGGAACAAACTGATTTGGAATGCTGTTGGTGTTTTCTCGAAGAAAATACATTAATATCCTATCGGTTAAAATTGTTATGAAGTATTATGGCCGAGAGCAAGTCAGGGGGGAAAAAAAGGGATGTGGGCGAAGCCTTGGCTTAGGTCATGAACTCGTTCGTGCCGAAAGAAGGTTCTCGAAAATAAAAATGACAAATCAATTGGCACGCCATCTTTGGTCATATAAAACAGATTTTAGGAACAAATATATCTGCAACTTTTTTTTTTTTTTGCATTCCTATAAATTTACATCAAAGTGGTAAAAAAGAAACTTATTAACCCATATTAGCGGTGTATCCGCGCAACCAATCGAAGAGATATTTCAGACATGATTATTTGAAGGTGTGCGCTGGAGAATATGATGATTTGAAACACATCACAGGTTATGGTTACAGGGAGGGAATCTCGAAAATTTCGATTGGCAACACACATGCGCAAGTTGATCAGCGTATTGAAAAACCATACATAGTATTGAAACAAATGGCCTATGACGAGAATTGCTAGTTGGCACATTCGTACATCTGACTGAAGAACATCTCCCCACACTGCATTTTAAAGGGTTTTTTTCACAAGCGATGCTTTACACGTGGTACTACTGTCTAAATCTAAAAGTTATACAAAGTGCTTTAAAATCCCCATAGTTTGCATTGTCATGCGCGTGACTGCTCAGCGTTATTAAAATCATCACAATCGCTACTCGCATCATGCTTTCAAACAACCAGCATGACTGAAATTTTGTTCCGATTGGTTGAGGGGACAGACCGAAAGGTTTTCATGCATAGGGGAAATTTCTTTTGCACCACCCAGTATACAATACACATATACAGGGTGTCCACCCTAATCGCGGAACAATAACTAATTCCTAAACCGTTAGAGATAAGCGGTTCCAATTAGAAAAAATCTCTAAAGTGCGTAAGGAATCAAAGTTCTTGAAATTTGTCAAAAAATCAAATTTTGAAAAAAATACAAAATTTAACTTTTGATATAGTCCCCCAGTCCTAACAATTATGCATAGCGAAATATTCCTGACACACCAACATTTAAAACTAAAACAAAAAAATCACTTTTCTACGACCAAAATTGACCGAGTTATGAAGTTTTGAAAAATCAGTTTTTGAAGATTTTATGACGTCAACGGGAGAGCTGTTAAGGGGATGTATGTAAATTGACAAAGTGTGTTAATTGGTTTAAATTTATTTTGGTTCTTCTCATCAGGAGGCATTTTTAATGATTGGAAAGACTTTGCAAGTGCAATTTATAAGCTCAAAGGTCAATTTACGATTAGGATTTTTTTTTTAAATGTTACTTGTTTGTCATTTTGTTCCAAGAATATGTATGTAATTTCCATACAAGAATTTTATTGGAAAAAACAATTTTGTATCTCAATCTATGTAAAAGGTTATCACTATATTCAACTTATAGGGGAAGGTTGCCGTCAATGAACCACACAACAGTTTTCGAAATTTTTAGAAAGGAAATCCCACTCAAATTTCACGTTAATTATAGGAACAATTTCCTAGTATATTTCTCTTTTAATAATAATATTCACTTTCATGATAAATATACCAATAAAGAATGAAAATTAAAAATAAATATTTTAGCACATGGTTCATTCATGGCTACCGGTTGCTATGGATGAACCATCAAATTTCCATCGATGGACCATGAAGTAATGAAACATGAAGTATGAGGAATTTTTCTTGAAAAGGCACTCCTTTAAGTTAATGTTCACTTATAGATGATCACTGATATTCAAAGCATGTTATAACTAAATGAAAATCTCAATAATTAGTAAGATAATGGTAGAAATCTTTTCTGACAGATTAACAATATGATCAAACAATTTTAGCTACTTGACGACTGTGCAGTAGACTGTTTTCAGACAAAGGAACTGAATTACGTGTACTAAAACTGATTACGTGTCTGCACAACTCTGGTACGGGAAATATCTTCGCGTTCTAGTCATGGAACCGGTTCATTGACGAAACCTTCCCCTAGTGCAGTACTGATAAAGAAAAAGAAAATACAGCCTGTATAAATGAGGCTGTAACGAAGTTTCCGGCCAAGAAGAAGAAAAAAAAAGTTTCGCAGACTATATTAGCGGTGGCATGAATCGTAACAATATAAATTATTTTTCTAATGTTCAACTTTAGATGCTCTCAAATTAAAGTATTCCTGTTAGTCTCGTTTTCATTATTGTTTTAGAAAAACTAATTTAATTGCTTGCCATGTTTCATATGTTAACTGACGGATGCAAATTTCTTCCCCATTTCCATTCCAATCCAGTTGTAAAAACAAGAAACCCAACGAGTACTGTCCTATAGCAATTCATGATTGCAAAAAATATAATTTGAATTTAGGATGTCAAAATTCAAATTAATTAATTATTTATTTTTATTATTTTTTTTGTTCTGTGTTCACTGATGATAATGCGTTTAAAAAAAATGTACGATTTCAACTTTCAATAATTTATTTATTTTACTATTTAATTTGATGCCCTGCTTTCATTTTGGGAAAAACTTGCGATTTTTTGAGTCAATTAAAAGTCCATAGAACAGTTCATGTGTCTCAATTAAATTCAGGCATGGGATAATTCGATGACAGAGTAAACATAATCCCCTAACTTTTTTGAAAAAAAAAATGAATATATATATATATATATATATATATATATATATATATATATATATATATATATATATATATATATATATATATATATATATATATATATATATATATATATATATATATATATATATATATATATAGCTTAATACTTAATCTTTGATTTGAATAAAATTTTAAAAAATGTTCATTTACTTAATCATATTCTCTGATCAAAGTCTTTTCAACCATTACTAATGCCTCCTGATAATAAGAGCCAAGATAAATTTTAACGTATAACACATTTTTGGCAATTCGCATACATCCCCTTAAGAGCTATCTCGCTGACGTCACAAAATCTTCGAAAATCGTGATTATTCAAAACTTCATAACTCGGTCAATTTTGGTCATAGAAGGGCAATTTTTTTTTAAGTTTTAATTGTTAGTGTGTCAGGAATATTTTACTAGATCTAGGACTGAAGGAATGGATAAAAAGTTAAATTTTGTAATTTTTTCAAAATTTGATTTTGACAAAAAATTTCATGAATTTTGATTCTTTACGCAATTTAAAGATTTTTTTCCAATTGAAACTATGCGCTTATCTTTAACGGTTTAGAAATTAGTTATTGGTCAACGATTAGGGTAGACACCCTGTACATATGTAAATATAAAAGAACATAAGTTAAAGGAAAAACGAAAGCGATCATTCAAGTTTGTAATACAGGGTGTCCGAGAAGTCCTTGACACATTTAAAAAATTCATAGAAAACCAACAAATTGTCGTATGAATTTGCGGTTTGCACCATAATACTTCGCAGGTTCAAGAGTTTTTATGACATCGAAAAAAAAAAAGAAGAAAAGTGGAAAAAAAGAAGAAAAAAGGCATTTCGCAGCCAAGGTGTCAGTATATGCAACTTTTAAATTGTTTTTGTTGACATGGGAAAACGCAAAAAGGAATGAAAATTACTAAACGAAGAATTACAAGCATAGCATATACTGACACCCTGGCTGCGAAATGCTTGTTTTCCTCTTTTTTCCCCCTTTTCTTTTCTTTTCTTTTTCTTTTTTCTTTTTTTTCTTTTTTTTTTTTTTTTTTTGCGATCTCATAAAAACTCTTGAACCTGTGAAGTATTATGGAACAAACCGCAAATTCGTACGACAATTTGTTGGTTTTCTATGATTTTTTAAAATGTGTCAAGGACTTTTCGGACACCCTGTATAATTAAGAAAGCAAAGGGAGAAAACCATTCTAGATTTCTTACGTCTTATCTTGAAAACGAACAAACACATGTAAGGTGAACCGAGTAAATAGTAGTTTAGGTAACGTAAACTGAATTCTCGAAATTGTAATTTGAAGAATTAAAATAAATTAAGAATGAATTCTTCGTATTGAAATGTCTGGCAGTTAAAAAAGCAATTTCTAGAATTGTTGCAAATCAGGAAAAACTGAAATTCTACAAACTCTTTATAAACAATTACGATTTCTAATGTTAGAATTTTATGACTCATATATGTGTCGTTCATTGTAAAAATGGTGTATCTCGTTGTAAATGATTTTATTATGCCTTATTATACAACCCAAATTCAAAATAATAGAGTACTTCTTACTTTTTGGAAAAAAATTTATTCTATCCAAATATAAGGGCAAATGAGGTATTTAAATGAGCGTGCCACCTTTCTTTGACCTTAAAGTGTGCATTTCATTTCAAATATGCTCAATTAAAAATAATCTTAGACAGAATAATCCAAAGGTTTATAGTGATGAAGGTTTACATTGAGTCAAAAAATTAGAATATTTAAATTAAAGGGGAAGAAAACACTTTCAAAAGAAACAATAATCAATACTAGAATGCGTTATTTTTTGCTGAATTCAATGCTTTAATCCTGTCGCACGAATTCCTCTACCTGTTAGCATTCATCGTATCTGACAGTTTTCATACCCTCTTCAATGCGGCAACGAGCTCAATTTTGTGAGCGGGCACCAGGTCTTGAAACGCTTTCTTTAGATTTGACGGTACCACAAATTCTTGATCGTATTGAGTTTGGTAGAATTGCTTGACCAGTTTAATACCGAAATTCATCTTTCTATTCAAAATCTATGAGTCGATTTAGAGACATAACACGGAGTAGAATCTTGCTGAAAGATAAAATATGTCACTAAATGTGTCACTGCTGTGCCTCATATGAAGTATCATGCAGTATTATTGATAAGCAGCGAAAGTCACGCATTGTTTTATTTTAAGTTATACATAATTTCCCAATTACAACAGCCCTCATGCACACACAATACAAAAAGGACGGGTCAAATTGGAGAGAACGTCTTACATAAGATTTCTCATTCGCTTTAGTTTCTAAATTGTCAAACTCGAACACCTTTTTTTGATCACAGATATTTAAAAAAAAATTCATTACTGAATACAATAATTTTCCAACCTTGTTGCCTCTGTTTGAGCTTCTCTTTGCTCCAGGAGAGTCGTGCACGTTTCTGTTTCATGTTTATCTTTGGTCTTACTTCGTAGATCCGCAATTGAAACGGCAGTTTATAGTAGGGGGGCATACTACATTCCGTGGGAAATTTCGTGAGGAAATTGTGAGACCAATTCTATTATGTTCCTTATGGCCTGTGTAACTATGCCTCACCGGGTGTTTTGCTTGAATTTGTGTCAGACGGCCTGTATGACGTCATCAATCCAAGATGGCGGCTGTAACGAGTTTTTGCAGTTATGACTCAATTTTTGGGTATTTTGTGATAATTTTCTGGTGAATTTGCTTGATTAATATTCTATTACTTTTCTTATTATAATTTGAAAGTAAAATACTTAATTTATTTGTTTGTTAACTCATTTAAAAAAAAAATATTCTAAAGTCTTCATTTTTGAGTTTGGCATTCAGAATAAGCTAGTTTAAAAGTATCTCGGCTGAGTTTTTGCAGTTAAAAAATACTGTTAATTTTCAGGATAAAATCATTAAACATTAGTACAATCGAACCTCGTTAATTCAGACACGCTTATAACGAATTACTGCTAAAGCGAACTATATTTGCGATCCCCGTCCTACTGTACTTACACTTAAACTATTTTTTTCAAATAAAACGAGCTACAGTAGAGACAAATTCACTTTTAAAGTCCATTTGAGTTCGTTTTAACAAGCTTCAACTGTATAATCGTTTAACAGAATTCCTTATAACCTGTATAATTATGCCTAAGGAGCTTTTCTTGCATTTTTTAGAACGCTCGTTTCATTTCATCAACGTAGCTTACGTTCATGCAGAAACTGGTACATGTAACTAAACATATTTTAGGGGAAAATTTATCAACAGGGATTGATATTGGATATTGGATTATAAAAACCAGTTTTAAAACTTGCCCTGTCAAACAAAAACTTGTACAGGTCTTGACGACAATTTGACTGAGTTATACAGTGAATCTGTAGTGTCAAAAATTCTTGCAGGAAAGTGTGTTAGACGGGCTACAGAAGCACATTCTACATTAAGGGTTGCACTATTTAAATTTTACCTCGATGCTTTTTATATACACAATGAAGAAATGAAATTTCAATGCAAAGAAGGGTGCAAAAATTGCTTTTAAGAAAAAAAGTATGATGAAACAAAATAACTTTCCTCGAATATAGTGCAGTATTACTTGATTCTAAAATACATGAAAAAATTAAAGATTTGAAGACACAGAATCAATTGGAAGACCAACATTTAAACTTGCTTTGTTATACATGCATATGATGGATACAATGTTACTTTTATACGGTCTGTTAGATCAGGAAATTGGGAATTACACATTTCTTCATTCGAAGGTTCCGTTCCCCATTTCTTTGCTTTGAATTTAACAAATTATGCAAGTGTGATATCATGGTACTTGACTAATATGAAGCGTCTTAAAGTAAATCAACAAAATCTTCGGAATGAATTCATGGAAGGCAATTGGGCTGTTAAAAAGTCTTTTGTACCGTTTTGTGCTTTAGAGTCAGACGAAGCTTTGGAGCAAGAGAAAAAGAGTATGAAAGTAATTGGTGGAATAGTAAATACAATCTCAATAGGAAAAAAAATAGTTTAGCGTTAAAGAGTAAACATTATCATTTGACAGGTTCAAGAGGAAAGCGACTATACATGAAGATGTGCAATGTATATATAGTGCCATCAGAGTATCAACAAGCCCTATAATATATGAAGGAAGTGAACTTATTAACACAACAAAGTCTGAACATAATGAAGCCATACAAACAGGTGTATTTAAGGCAATTAAAACTAATTGAGAATTAAAACTGAAAACACGAATTTCTGGGCCACAATGAAAAAAGAAAAGCTAAATCTATGTAAAAATAGCACGAAGAAAGTTGCAACAAATATAGCTGACACTGTTCTACAGTTAAAAGCCGATCATTATTTAAACTTCTGCTAGTTGTATCAAGGAGTCGAGCAGATATTGATTTAAAAACAGCATATGAATTTTAGGCTGTTCCACAGTCTACGTTTAATCTGGATGGGTAGATAAAATTGTCATAAAACAAATCAAAGTTAATGAAGGTTTTAGAAGAATGTAGCTTAGAAAAAGTAGACAGCAGCATCGAAGATTCTTTGCCGAACCCCATGAAAGACTCAAGCATATCGAAGCAAATGAACACAGAATCATACAATGTTGCTGTTCTTTATGGAATGGCGCAGCTACAATCACAGAAGAAAAAAAAGCAAGTGAAAACATGTAATGATTTAGCTGCAGAATTTAATAATAAAATCAAGGAAACTCTTTTAAATTATGATGAAACACACTTTGTGTTTGACACATACATTGAAACTCGCTAAAATCTGCCAATCTGCCATGTGGAAAAAAGAAGTACATTAACAGCCACTGAGTTCAAAATAACCTATTGTACTAATATTAAAAACGTACACATGAAGACCCTACTTTCTCATGTAGAAACAAAGGATAACTTAACAGCTTATCAGGTAAATAAAGCATTAATATACGCACGCAGCATTGAAAAAAATCCTAATCGTAAGCTGGAGAAATGAAGCTAAATCATCATTAAAAGTTGATGTGACTGTACTGCAAAGCAGTCATTGAAAGGCGGGTGTTAAAATAGTACTGGACTATCTTCATGCTTCTAAGAGAAAGAGCAACCAGTACTCATATATATTCGCCTGACACCGATGTATTTTTGCTAGCATTGTTCTGGTTAAAATCATTTCACTGTCCATGCACATCTTTGACTGGGGTAGGTAGCAACCGAAGAATGACCAGCATTATGATCGCATTAGGACTAGATAAAACAAGAGGAATGTTATGACTCTATGCTCTGTTAGGAAGTAATATAACAAGCTCACTTGCTTAGAAGGGAAAACCTTCTTTTTGGAAAATTTATAAGATGGCTGACAAAGATACTCTCGACGCTCTGACTCATCTGGGGGTCAACTGAAGAATTCGTTACAAATGATAAAATTGTTATTGAAAGAAGGCTTTATTTGTTCTGTATATTTGCCGCTGACAAAGATTTCTGATATTGGAGAATTTCTTTGGTTCATGTTTTCCAAGCAGGAGACTCAAAATGAAAATTTGCCTCCTGCAAGAGCATCTTTGTCCCCTTACATTTTAAGAGCGCATTATCAGGTATTGGAACGGCATCTTGCTGATCTCAGCAGCACCCGAATTTAACATCACCGTCAGACTTCGGATGGGAAGAGAAAGACAACTTCTATGTTTCAGTTATGTGTACACTTTTTTGTGCTTCTGAGTCCATTTTTAAACTGGTTCGATGCAGCTGCGTAAAGGGAAAATGCATTGTTTCATGTAAATGCAAATCTCAAAATATTTCACGCACTGAACTTTGTGTCTGAAGATAATGAGGACTTATGTGAAAATCATAGCCAACAAAGCGATATTGATAACGCTTCAGATGAAGATCTTTAAGTAAAAACTGTTTACCTTTAAATCTATATTTTGAATCAAAATCAGAGTTTAAATAATGAAATCAATCATTCATTACTTGAGTACATAAATAAAATTATCATTATATCTAATATTAAGTAACGGAAGTTGTAATTTGTTTCTGCATTGAAAAAAAAAAATGCGTCTTATAACCCCGAAACGCGTGTATGCAAATTATTTTGCAGTTTTTTTGGAATAATAAATTTGATTTTATCGATAAGCTTTCCAAAATATTTTTTTACTGTTATTGGTTACTAAAAATTTGCATTTAAAAAAAAAAGAAAGAAAAAAAAACTAAATGAATAACTTATTTTAAATTGGCAATTAGTTTTCAAATTTGAAATATAATAGTATTAAAATATTAAATATGTAAGATAAGTTGAAAAAACATCATAATATGCCCCTAAAATCAGTTAAAATCGGAAGATTTTCATCAATATCTAGTGCAGCCGCCATCTTGGATTAATGACATCACACAGGCCATCTGACACAAGTTCAAGCAAAACACCCGGTGAGGCATAGTTATATAGGTCATAAGGAATGTATTAGAATTGGTCTTACAATTTCCTCACGAAATTTCCCACGGAGGGTCTTTTTCCTTAAGTATGCAACTGGACTATTTATGCAATCGTCCAAGTGTAATTGGCGGGGACGCGATAACTATTCTTTCCAACACTTATGGACGTAAGAAGCATTTTTCAACGATTATTTTGGATGTTTTACTTTAGTTTGGGTTCATCTCTGCCAGGAGTTACCATTTTTCTACCTTCTTTACTTCGGTTACTCTTCAGTTGGTCAGTCCTTCAATATTCATTTTTAATCTTACATGCCATAGATTATAAAACGTTCATTTGAATTGAGTTGGATAGTTTTTCCTAACTTTAAGAAATGATACAAGATGTAACTTAGGTTTTTTTTTCCAATTTATCATCTCGATGACCCCTTTTGAGCAATAAAAGGCTTTTAAAAGAGCGTAAAAATATCCCGGTGCCAAGTTCCATACTTGTGACAAACTATTAGTTAACAGGTACGCAAATATTTTCGCTATTTTTCAACATTGACATTGAATGAATAGATTATTCTAATTTTTTGACCCATATAAAAATTTATTTATTTTTCCAATGTGTTAATGATCCATTAGTTGTTAAAATAATATCTGAAAAGTTGTTTAAATTTATTTACCCATTCATGAATAACGAGTTTTACTGTTTTTAATTTGCATGTGTTCATTTTCTCCGGCTCAGGGACAAGTTTTGTTCAAACAGTTGTAATATTCCATTATTTTGAATTTGAGTTGTATAAAGCCATTTGCAAATTTTTTTCTTAGGTAATAAAAAACAGGTGTTCAGCTTCTATTATTCATTACTAGTTAATCAAAAGTGCTTTGCTTCGCTTTCATGCTACAGGATATAACTAAATGTGATGCCATTTAGCAAAGAGATACGCATTTTAAAAGCACAGAGTTAGGCCACTTTTACAATGAACGATACATATATGGGCAATTCTATTTCAATAAATGTATCGATTGTTGTAGAAAACAACCTTTAAAAATCCCAAATATATTAGTTCCTTACTATACACCATTTCTCACATATATGAGTAACGCACATATGAGTAAGATAAGTGACGAAAATATTTTAACATTGGAAATTGTAACAGTTATTAAAGGAAACAAGTTTGTAGAATTTCAGTTTTTCCTGATTTGCAACAATTCCAGAAATTGTTTTTTTTACGTGAGCTTTATGAAAATGGTACTTCTATGTACTACTTTGATATAAAGTTATTCAATTTTAAATATTTCCAGAAACAAGGTTAAAATAATATTTTTTGACTCAGTAACGGACGTACTGAGCAAAGCAATTTATTGAGGTCATGTAGCTTAATGAGGTCATCACCCCATTTTTCTAAGCAGGGTAGCAAAAGTTCATAAGATCGTCAGGTCATTTTCTTCAGAAACCAAATTGATTATAAAGCGTCATCAACAAGCAGTTTATTATCAACAAAAGTGTAGCAACAGTTATTACAAAATAGGTTTGTATAAAGTTTTATTGTCTTATTTTACAGTAAATTCACGGTGCACTGTGGTTTAGTAGTCTGAAAAAGTTGTTGATCATTGCAGAAATTTATGAGCTGACGAATTCAAAAAAAAAAGTCACTGTATGATCATTTTTTCCTGTGATTTAACAACCTTAGAAAAGTAGGGCGTTCAAGATACGTTTGAAATTTTCTTTTGACATTGAAGTTTTAAAAACGCAGTTTTAGACTATATGTTAAAGGGTCATTCTTCAAAAAGTGTGAAGTGTGACAAGAAGATAGATTTTGTTTGAAAAACTAAGTGTAGTAATTGTGAACTCTCATCTCCGTGAACTTGAATTTCAGGAATGTAAATTAATGTAAAAAAAGAAATGAACATGTTTCCATGTGCTTAACATGTGCAGATTGTAGCAACGAAGAAAAAAAATATTTCCCTGAAAAAGTGTGTCCACTAGGATTACATTAATAGAAAATTCCTCGCGTCCGTGAATCTCACCTCCGTGGCAGACCTTATTAATGTCATTATTTATGAGGTGAAAAAAATGATTGAGTGGGAAATACATCAATATTAAGGATTTTACCAAAAATATAAATTGTTTTCCCAAATTTACTAAATACTATTTTTTACACGCATTTAAACTAAAAGGATAACTAAAAATTAAACTGTACTTTAATTAAGAAAGCTTAATATTAGATTCCCACTAATCATTAAAATAGCTCATTGTTCACACAGTTAACAAAATTACTACTTTGATATTAAATTGGCCTCGATTTTTAAACATTAAAAGTTTTTTACTTTTTTTTTATTTCCGTGAACAAGGCGTTTTATTCTTACTATTATTTTTTTTAATGAGTAAAATTATTGGAAATTAGCTGGGCCATTGTTTATGGTTGCTTCCAATAGGTAACATTTTCATGTAAGAAAAAAAAGAATACAAAAGGTTTCGAAAGTGAAAAATATTTGCGTTCAAAAGTTGTATTTTCCGGAGAATTACTCTAAAACGGTTGAGTAGGGAGTAGGTGTGAGTTCTTGGAAAATTTTCAAAATCGAAAGCCCGAACATGCACTCTTAAGATATGCTTGGAGACTTGTTACCAAGCAAACAATTGCATTACTTAGCCAACTAATGCTTTAGTAAAATTTTCAAAAGTTAAAGAGAAAAAGTGCAGTTTTTGAAATGAAATGGAAAAAAATTGTTGCCAAACATTATTTAAACGTGAATAAGCATTACCACATCAGTAACAAACATTTTGGTAGGGACATGGTCCCCCCCCCCCCTGGCTACGCCAATGCTCTACTGCAAGTTTTTATTAATTTCTATTAGTAGTAAAGGCATTGCGTTATATGTGGAGGTGTGTTTAAAAAAAATCTCTTTATCCTTCAAAACCAATTTCTGAACCCACGCTGCTACAGAAAACATTCCTGTTAACTGAAAATATTCTGAATTAGAATGATTCAAATTTGAGCGAGTGTTTCACAGAGGCTCCAAATAAATATGAATATGTACACAATTCACGTACTATTTAGATCAGAATTCTCACCTGTAACTTTCCTCTGCCTACATTTTGCATTATTTACCAGCTCATTACCGTAACTAGGGATTGCAATACTGGACCAAAAATTCAATACCGGTATTCGGTATTCTTGAAACGTGATACCGGAATACCGGTATAAGAAATTCCTTCAAAATATTTGAAAACATTGTTTCGTTGCCACATTTCATAATTTTATGCCAATACTCTACTATTTATGACAACGTATTGTGAATAAATATAAAATAATGGAACAAATTCCATAATAAAAAATAGTGAAAAACATAATGCATCTATTGAATTATCGGCAAGTACACTCTCAGAAATGGACTTTCAAATTTAACGAAATTTTCTTCGTTTTTAACGAAACCGCTTCCAGAGATGCCACGAGCGAACCTTTCATCAAAGTGAGGAAACAGCTTTCGTATCGTTTGAGGATGCGAATTTCGTCAAATGTAACGAAATATTTCTTCATTCTAGTTTCGTCAAATTGACAATCATTTTCGGAGTTTTGAGAGTATCAATTTCATCAAATTAATTTCGTCGTTTTTGAGCATGTTATTTCGTAATTTTTTGAGTTTACGTATTTGCTTTTTTTTTTTTAAATATTTTTGACATGATTATTTTTATTTATTTATTTATTTTTTTTGAGAATACAGATGAAACTTGTTAATTCGAACACGCTGAAAACAAATTACTGCTAAAAGGGACTTTTTGCAATCCCGGTCCTATTGTTTATTGCATTTCGGATAAGACGAATTCGGTTAAGAAAAATCATTTTTAATGGTCCACTAAAGTTCGTTTTAACGAGGCTCCACTGTATTTTATAAGACTTGTGTGTGTGTGGTCAAATCCTAACTTCAGAATCTTACCACCATAATTTTCCACTTTGATGCGTATAGTCACCCTTACAGGCCCGTCATTTACGGAGGATCATTCATGGGGATCGATTCCCGCCCCCAGCCTTGATTTTTGAACATTTGTATCTTTACGTATGAGTGGTCGTGGTTTCACTTGGCTTTCCATAAATTTTTTGAGGAGTAAACACCCTCATCAACAATGGGATAACAAATTAAAATAACAAGCCGGCATTCCCCCCCCCCCGCCTAAAAATAGACAAGTAATTGTTAACAAAAAAGGCACATAAAAGATGTAAGACAAATTTTTATTAATGTAAAAATACAAACAGATAATTTCAATAAAATGTAAAACTAATTATTGCAGATTCAGATTCAAGTTAATGAAAAATGTGTGAAATGATGTCTGAGAATCTCAGGGCTGTGGGAGAAGCATCAATACATCGCAAAACACCGGTGTGTGCGTGTGTGTGTGTGTGTGCACCCTACATCATTACACCGGTTTATAATTCTTCTCTAAACCGATGCATCGGTGTGCTCCACCAGCTTGCTTACATCTAAGCTTTTTTTCTTTATTCAAGGGAAAAAAAAAAGAACGGAGACCCGGATGTTAATCCGTCCCTCATGGTATTTAATTGAAACCCCATAAGTGTTTTCCTGTAAAAAAATCCAGTTTTTGACGGATCTTTTCTAAATTTGGCATAGAGGTTCGTTCTTTGATGCCCAGGAATTCTCATAGAGTAGTTTTCGTCCCGTTATAGAGGGCAAACCCCCATATAGGGGTTGTTCTTAAATAAAAAAAGTTTTTGTCGGATGTTTTAAAAACTTGGCACAGAGGTCCTTTGATGCTCAGAAATTCACACAGGATAGTGTTTGTCCCTCTATGGGGGGGGGGGGGGGCAACCTCCATGGGGGTTCTTAAAAACACCAAATTGGTGTCGGATCTTTTCTAAATTTGGCATAAAAGCCCTTTGATACTCAGGAATTCTCACAGAGTAGTTTTAGTTCCTTTATGGGGGGAAGGACACCCCCATGGGAGTTCTCCTTTAAAAAAACGAAGTTTTTGTCGGATCAATTCCAAATTTGGCACAAAGGTCCTTTGCTGCTCAGAGATTCTCACTGGGAAGTTTTCCTCCCTATATGGGGGGGGACAACCCCCATACAGTGGTTTCCTTGCAAAAAACCAGTTTTTATAAGATTTTTTTCAAAATTTGGCACAGAATTCATTTGATGCTCGGAAACTAATACAGGTTAGTTTTATTGCCTCTAGGGGGTGGGACAAGCCCACATTGGAGATTCTCCTTATGGAAACGAAGGTTTTGTCGGATCTTTTTTAAATTTGGTACAGAGGCTCCTTGATGCTCAGGAATTTACATGGGGTGAGTTTCATCCCACTATGGGACGTAACCCCTCCCCCCCATGAGGATTTCCTTATAAAAATCCAGTTTTCGTCGGATCTTTTCCGATCCGAAATTGACACGGATGTCCTTTGACGCTCGAGAATTCCGCTGTTTTCGTCCAGCTATGTAGGGGGAATCCCCCTTGTGGGTTTTCGTCAGTTCTATGACAAATTTGGTACATTTGTTCCTTGATGCTTGGGAACTCCCATAGGGCAGTTTTCAAGCCAGATTTGGAAAAGATCCGACAAAAGCTTGGATTTTCGTAAGGAAAACTCCCCTAATGAGGGAGGGATTTGTCACCTATAGTGGCAGGAATAATTCAAACTGCTCGAACTACATCACGATGTAAGGTTGGCGATGCATCACGATGCAGAAATTCCTACATCGTCCAGCCTTACTGGGGAAAAATAGAAGTGCTACTTTCTCAGAGGACGTAGGACTCTGGAAGAATAAGTCATAGGCTACTTTTATGCACAGTTACATCAATATTTGCTCATGGGATAATTGCTGTGGTTTTACCTTTTCATTGCATCGTATGAAAAAATCCCCCCCCCCCCCCAAAAAAAAAGAAAAAAACATTTTTATCAAACTAATACCATAAATTTCAAAGAAAAAGTGCAATAAAATGGACAGCTTTTAGTTGGTATATCTTTGTCCTGAAATTAGATATAGAAAATGAAATTAGATAATCTTGAGAAAAAGCTTACCTTTTTCTTTTTTCAATCGGTTATTTGTTTTATTAATTTTGCTTCTATACATGATGCTTGTTTGGAAAAAAAAGTATGTTTAATACTTTATTATTGCATGCATTAAATACTTCATACTTTAAAAACAATTGTATGCCAAAATTTAGAAGAATATTTGAAAATATAAATCTTAAAAAAAATGCAGATATGAGATAAATCTTTAGGTAAACTTAATTTAGTATAATTTTTGTTAAAAAATAAAAAATATTTTTGCAGTAAGTTATCTTATATCTTCCATCCAAGGACTGCAGTTTAAAGCTTTTTAGCACTCATCAGCTCGGAATAGGAAGTAACTGAGCTGTAGGCGGAAAACTATAAATGTATATTTTATATTACACGGTGTGTGTAATATAAAATATACCTTTGCTTTCTACCCCTAAGTTTTAATAATTAATTCCAAACATGTGTAACAGGAAATCAATGTATAATATACGAACACTTAGAATATTGTTATAATTATTTTAAAAGCTTGTCTGAAAAAGTGACATATTTTTTTTCTTTGTGGCAAAAAACTGCAATTTGATGAAACCCATAAAAAAATAAAGTTGCATTTTTCTGTAACTTTTTCTGAAATAAAATTTGTTTCGTATAACTGTACCATGAGATTTCATTATAGGATTTTTAGGGCCATCAGGGATATTTGATAGTCATAAATTAAAATGTATAATATGAATGGTATTAAAATAATTGAGACTGGTTCAACGTGCCCTATCTCCAACTATATTTGCTATTTTAAAAATATACAAATTTGAATTGTTGCGTCTTGCTTCGTCTGTCCTGGTACTGAATGTCTCAGCGATGTTGGATCCTTCCTAAAAGAGTTTTTTTCCGTGGCGATTTAGTAGCATGCCATGGAGTAATATTAGGTAAGTATAAATTGCATAAAAAGACGTACGTCAACTACATTTTATTTCCTATATTTATGTCAAATTTCTATTTTCGTAGGTAAAAATGACAGATATTAATATTGGTGTCTTGCAACGATTCAAAATTTCTCTAGATTAAAATTTTATTTCAAATTTTTAAAACCTCACACTAGCCGTAAATGTTGTACATGATAACTCAAACTGATGCAGGTAGTAAGATCACTTATTTAAGTTTGCTGCTCTGAAGTATTGCTTTGAGAATATAGAAATTTTAATTTGCAGAGGCCACAGTCGTCATTAGGGGTAGGAATGGTTCCACTGAATAATAGTTGCCATAGACACAGTTACAGTTATTATTTTAAGATACATAAAGCATTAAAAATGGAGTACGTGGACGCGAACTTATGGAACGAACTATATAAAACCCGTCAAGAAAAAAAAATAGGCGTGCACATTTTGGTCACTATCCGCGTCGTTTTTTTTTTTTTTTTTTTTTTTTTTTTTTTTTAATTATTTGCAGGCCAAGAAATTAAAAGAAAGAAAAAAAACCGTCTTGTTTCTACTTACAACTATATAATAGACAATTCTTTTGTTTATGTTTTACAAAAGCTTGTTGCCATTCTGTTCCCCATATCCGCAGCTTCAAAACGAAGGAAATGTATTTCCACGTTTAGAAACGTAATCCAAGTACTAAAAAGTTAAATTATTCAAAATTTTGCAATTCTTAAATTTAACTCAAATCTTGCTCCTAAATACAATTCTTAGTCTCCCTTCCAGCAGCAAAATGAAATGCATTTTTGAATGAACCCAACCTTAAGCATGCAACATAAAATAATCTATATGGGAAATAGGTAAATTTCACATGCATTTAAAGTACTTAATCGCCTGCCCTTCTGTTTTATTGATCGTGATACAGAACTTAAGTCTCACTGGAGATTTTAATTTCTTGAAGTTTAAAGAATGATGTACTGCGATTAGCGGATATACGTGAGATACAAATTGTTTCACATTATCCCTCCACTGTGAAAAGAGTTGCTTCTATAACACTGATACGTATCCATTTTTATCTTACAGCCTTTTTTCAATGACGGTTGAATTACTTAGTGGTAGTTACAAACAGTAATATTTTTCTATTGTTTACAATAAAAGTTATCGAACAGAGAGTCTTGTAACTGGAAATGGAGCTATGCTCAACTAATTTCACGATGAAGACTAAAACGGAAAAACTTTATAATGTGGCGTAATATTTCATCATGCCCATTTCAGTAGCAATCTCTTTTGTGTCAAAAGTTGCCTCGTACCCGCTAACTGGTTTAAAATTAGTGCTAGTCAGCGAAGATACTCCTTCAGGTGTACTATTGCTTCGAGCGTTAAAGTAATATAAAATTTCAAACGATTAAGAAATTTGTTCACGTAAAAAATGGATACATTTTATGCATTTTAAAAGTTTAAATGTAATTTAATATTTCTTTACATTTTTCAAACTTTAAACTTTTACCCTTCTAAAACTATGAATTCCGCCGTATTAAATTTTCGTGTGGTTTCGAGTCTAAAGGTGCACACCTTTTACTCTACCACACATTAGCAATCCTAGTATGATAGTTTGTGTACATGTAATGAACCCTATGGCTATCCCCCTTCCCCTTGAAAGATAAATTCAATCTTCGCTACTATGCACAAAAATGATTATTTTGCAATTCATTAGCCATATTAGTATTTTTACCCCTGGTCTCTGATAACCTGGAGCGATTTCTGTGAAACTTAGGTGAACTGAATTAGGTAAATCATGGAATAGTATAAATAACATATACATATTGATTTGTTTAAGGATAATACAATACTAAATTATATTTCCGATGATGTTTTAATATAAATTAAGTATTCTAATTGTAAAACTGTTGTAGATTGTACTTCGATAATACCTATCTCATTTCGGTATTTTCTATGCTGTTTATTGTATAGAAAATACAGATCTAAATTTCATTTACTGTTACGGTATTATTACTTGAAAACTTATTAGCGAAATGCGCAAGCAAATCGAAGAAGAATCACCGATGGTGATTTCAATGCATCCCTGTGTGTTTGCAGGGTGCAATTTAAGAACTACTGAAAGACAGCATTTCATTTTCGTTCGGCTTTCTTGCCAAACATGCTATACGTTTGTCGCTAACCGACATTAACAGCCATTGTTGAGGATACTTTTTGTGTTGATTGCATTTAAAATATTTCCTGGTGGTTATATGTTGTTAACCATTTTCATTTACTTTGAACCAAGGTTCACAAATACCGGTATAGTTGAACCGAATTACTTAAAGATTCGACGTAAATCAAGCAATAGCATAAAGAAAATTTACAAATTGCAAATTGGTTTGATAAGGATCATAGAACATTAAATAAAATTTCTGTTGCAAGGATGAAATAGATGTGGTTTTCATAAAAGTAGTCTAATGTTGAAACAGTCGAAGATTGTACGTCAATATTGAATGCAATACTATTACCTTACTCATGTTTGTATTTTCTTGCTATTAACGGGATAAACACTGATCAAAAATTACACGAAGCCTTACTGTTGTGGATTTTATAATTAAACAATATTTTAAAATTATAATTAAACGGTAGCATTCAAATTAAGTAGCACCATGAGTAGCATCAATGGACCCCTGGGGCCTCGTAGGTCGCAGTTTAAGAAACGATGTGCAGCATCATTTATTATATCTACGGCTTTCTCGCCAAACATGCTTCAACGCTCATCGCTAAACGGCATTGACGGCCATCGTTTAGGATACGTTTTGTGTTGATTGCACTTAAAATAGCTCCTGGTGGTTATATGTAGATAACCGTTTTCATTTGCTTTGAACCAAGGTTCACAAATTTAACGATTAAAGTCAATCTTTGAAGAAACTTCATCTAGGGCAGTTTTTTTCGGGCTTTTCATTTAGACTAAATTCATAACTATACAAAAAATATGTTCGTGCAGAAAAGAGCAATTTTATGACTCAAAATATGAAATTAGACCTCTTTGGGTGTCTTTAAAATTCCAAAAACCCGCCTATATGAATTCCTGAGCAACAATTTACCTTTGTGCCAAATTTGGAAGAAATCCGACGAAAACTGTAGATTTGTATAAGGAACATACACACATACCCACAAACATACATCCATTTTTATATATATAGATTCCACGATTGTCGATTATCATAATTCCTTTCCAACTACAGTGAAACCTGTGTAAGTTGACCACTTGCGGTGCAGTACTTTGGTGGTCAACTTAGACAGATGGTCAACTTATAAAGGGGGTAATGATTTTTTTTTTTTTTTGTCATTTCTTGCACCATGTAGGGTCTGGTGGGGGAAAGTGGTCAATGGGGTAAAGTGGTCATACGTCAAATAAATGGCTATAGCTTGGAAATAAATGTCCGAATGAATTTGAAAATTTTATTTTAGAGTAAGGCAGTTAGAAACTACATTTTGAATATAAAATTTTACAACTGGCAAAATTTTATTCGGTAAAAAAAAATATTTCACGTGAACATGAAAAATTTTAAAATTTAAACACCTATTTTAACATTCTTGGGAAATTTTGTTTGTTAGAATTAGGAACAGATTGACTATACAAGAAGCTTCCTACATGTCTCAAGAACTCTTACTCATTAGCAGTTAGCTGAATCTATTTTAGATAATTTTTTAGAACAATTTAAGCTAGATGGGGTAAAGTGGTCATAATATTAGGCTTAACGAATATTGCTCCTCTAATGTCACTTAATCTTTAGGTATAAGGCAGATACAAATTAAATATTAATTTTACTTAATATGTATTGTTTTTACAGTAAACGGGGTTAAATATACGAGCATATGCGTATATATACGCATATATGCTCGTGTAGACATGTCCATAGACGTATTCACATAAATGCACCAATAAATACGTATATGGGTATCTGCAAGTATTTTTTATCTATACAGCTATACATTCTACTATATACGTATATGCTCGCTTATACTTGTATATATAAGAACACTTATATATACGCGTACGTACTCGAGTAGACACTTAGATACAAGCATATGATATATAAGTATACAGAGTGAGTTTACATTCCTGAGCAAATTATTAAAAGGTATTAGAGGAGAGAATAAGAAGTAAGAATCAACAAGGAACATATGGTCACAAACACAATGCTGACGCGCTACATGCACGCAAAGTGAGAAATTGATGGATGCAAAAAAAGTCACAAATTTATATCTCTCTCTCTCTCTCTCTCTCTATATATATATATATATATATATATATATATATATATAAATATATATAACGAGACTTTTGAAACACTTTCATCAGCCGCTGCGCCTTTGTTGCGATACGTGTATTAGAGCTGCTACAGACCGTAACTTTCAACAACTGCTCTAAATATTTCTTAAAAACTAAAATGTTAGGTAAAATCATCTTTGTGCAACAAATTTCTGCCTTGCTTTGCATCCATCAATTTCTGTCTTTGTGTGCATATAGCGCGTCAGTGATTATAACTTTCTTATGATTCTTTGCTTCTTATCCTCCCCTCTCACACCCCTTTGATTTTTGCCCAAGAGCTTAGATTCACTCTGTAGGCCGACATGTATATAAGCGTATATTATCGTGTATACATACATGTACTGGTGTATACATGTAAATGTACGTATTTACGTCTATACAGGTATATAATCGTGTTTACACGCATACATGCCAATATACTCGTGCTTCCATATTATATATACGCGAGTAGACATGTACAAAGACGCTCTGGATGTATCCACGAATTAACTCGTGTATACTCGTATATGTATGTATGTACACTTATATGCGTATATATGTCTCCTCGAGATACAAGTGTATATGTGCATATGATGTTCGTTCATACGCGTATATACTCGTATATACACGTGACACGTACATATACGATACACGTATATACATGTGACACGTATGTACTCATGTAGACACGTATACACTCCTGTAGGTAATCACGTATACATGCTTATATACTCGTATATACACGTATATACTTGAGTAGGCACGTGCATGCATGTATCTGATGTATACATGTATCTACTCATATAGGAACGTGTTTACTCGTGTATATCACGTGTATACACGCATGTACTCGTGAATATACTTGTAGCTATAAAAACAACTGAAATATACAAGTATTACGGTTCTTTATAATGGTTTTGCATCTATTTTTAACTATGACCACTTTACCCCATGCTATGACCACTTTCCCCCACCCCATGGGGTAAAGTGGTCATAAAAACACAGGGAAAAGAAATTTCTATAAAACTACTAAAATCAATATTTTTCTTCCTAAAATTCAATGTACCGTGTTCTTTAATAATGCAATGTAAATTAACAACAAAAAAAGTTAAAGTGTTTAAAGAATTTGTTGCATTTATTATAAACCTAAGTTGGAAACCTACGATTTTATGACCACTTTACCCCACCAGACCCTATTTATTTTTTGACTAACTGACACTTACTATCTCCGTTCAACTCACTTTCATTGTTTAACATTACTTTGAAACAATAATTTAAAATGTTATTCAAATATTTTTAGAGGTTATTTTCTCAGAATGACGTATAATGTGTCATGTAAATTTAAAATTTCAGTAAATTGATCAAAAAAAATCTTTTTTTTTTTTTTTAAAAAGTTATTTGATATTAATAGTTCCTAAAAATTCATAGCTAATCAAAAATAACAAATTTTTCACTTTTTTTTTCTCATATACATTTAATACATTTATAACCATGATGATTTACTTTTCAAAAAAATAACTCCTCATTGAAGTTTGGCGCACTTATTAGACACTAGTTTTGGAAATTCCATATGTGTCAGCCAATTTTCTCTGGGTTTCTCCCTTTTCAATTAATTTTAATACTTCATACTTTTTATCAATCTCAAGTTCAACTAACTTTCTTTTTGAAGCCATTTTATGTAAAATTATAACACAAAGAACAACAAGGTGATGAACTCTCCTAGTTCAATATGGCAGTTGAAAATGAAAATGTACCATTTCTTTATCCCTTGCACTAGAAATACTGCAATGCAAGTAACTTTTACTCTAGCACAATTAAAGTGTTGCCACAAAATACTGCAAGTGGAAATAAATACTTTGTACTTTTCTACTGACACATGTTTTCATTGAACAGAGAGTACAAAAGGTAATCTCAAATAGAACAACAAAAGAAAAACAAGTTTTTAGAATAAAACGGTTCTTAGTAGTTTTCCAATGTGGTTAAACTTATAAGGAGGTTTAGTTATGTTGCTGTTTTATTTAGTTGGTAAAATGCTGGTCTGGCACCAAAAATATTCCTGGAAAGCCATAAAAAAATAATAAAATAATTTGCTAAATTAAGTTTTAAAAAATAAACCAAGTGGTCAACTTACAAAGGGTTTTTTACAATACTCCAAACCAAATTTGGGGTACATTAGTGGTCAAGTTAGACAGGTGATCAAGATAGAAAGGTGGTCAAGTTACAGAGGTTCTCCTTCATTATACAAGATAGGACTAATTCCGTTCCTGACAAAAGCGGTCAACATAGACAGGTGGTCAACTTTACAGGTTTTACTGTATTTCCAAAAACATTCATTTAGTAAGAAATAGGGGATTTTTCCTGTAGATTACAATGTGTGTATTAGTTGTAATATTTTTTAAATATAGGTAAGCATTTTTTCGTTTTTTCACAGCATCACTTATTCACGGTTGTTACGAATAACGGCTGATAAGATCAAATTCGTGGATTTTTGACATTTCGTATTACAGAATTCAACTATTTCATGCAGTTTTGTGAAGAATGATTTATAGATCTTATTGTTTACCATTCCAAAATATTAATTTTAACTAATGTGTAGAGCAATATTTCATTCAAAATGATAAGTGTAAGATCACTTTTGGGAGCTACTGCATAAATTATTATATCGAATAAAATAGTACATGTAGAGTGGGAGAAGAAAAAGATATCAATACTGGTGGGGTGGGGGGGGGGGGGCATATTTGTTTAAGAAAATAAAAATGCAGATCAAAACAATTTTGAATTATTAAACAAAAGAAATATACACTTCGTTTACCAGATTTATATTAGTAAGAATGAAAACACATAGCCATGTAACATTCAAAGTTGAAATTAAAAGCTTCCAAGTTCTATGCCCTTTATAAAGGCGCTGTATTTATCATCCGCGTTACTAAAGCTACGGTGGAATTTTTTATGTAAGTTTAAATCCGTAAAAATGCTCTGGTCATCTTTGTCAACTGTCTAACGAAATAAAGGAAGAATGTTTTCGAAAACAAATGTCAACAAACAAACATTTTCTTTTGCAAATATAAAATAACGCTAGCTAAGCCTAACGTGGAGGTAACTCAAAGTTAAAGAACCACACAGAATTCTAAGCTAAATCGAACGGATCGTTTTCAATTTAAATGTGTTTCAAATACAACAAGACACAAAAATGTAACCATAAACAAAAGAGGGTTCATTAGATATACAAATATCAACAAATACTAACTTTTTTTATGAATCTTTTAGGATAATAGCCGTAGGACAATTGGATCATTTAGTGAGCGAGTACAAGAGTGAAACGAAAACTCCCAGGAGGCACTGTAATGTGACGAATTGTCAAAAATTTGAGATTTCTGGTTTTGTCAAATATCACGCGATTTGGTGACGAAAGGATTGTCAAAAATAACGAAATAGTGCTCGAGGAATGCAGAATCGTCAAAATTGACAGTTTCATTTTTGACAGTGTATGGAACTCATGTTGGTGCACTTTCCTGCAGTTGAAAATACTCTTTGTGAATTCACGCAGGTCGATGGTACTGTTAACCACGTCCGATACACCGCCTCTAATTGACTCAAAGTCCTTCATCTTCAAATAATTCGGTCTCTTGCGTGTTACTTTTGGATAAATCTATGTATAATTAATATTATTATTATTTTTTGAATTTATAGTCAGTTGTATAGTTGTATTTTCTCTTCGAGAGACGATAATTTTTCAATATTAACCATCTTCAAGAATTTTCTCTTAATCTGGATATGTTTGTGTTTGCATTTTATTAGCCCTTTGGTTTCAAATTTGCGATGAACTGAACTAAATTTGATCCTGTTGGTTTCTTTAATCCACTTTCGTTGTCTTTTTTACGATTCTGTACAATTATAATTATGCAAATATCTGAAAATATGTTCCATTTGATTATGCCTTACCTCTTTGAGAATTTTTAATGCACTAATTTATATACATTATCTTGCCAAGTATGAAGCTAAATAGCAGGGCAAGACAACAAACCAATACCACGGTGACTAGAAATTACCAGGGGTGCCCATCCCCCCCAAGCTCAATGGCGCAAAATCCCCCCCCCCCAAAAAAAAAAAAAATTTTCTCGCTTTCGAATCGGGTTAAATATAAGTTTTTAGAGTGTTTAATTTCTATTCAAATTCATAGGGGGGGGGGGGGAGGTAGCGCTAGCAAATAGCATTTGAACTGAAATATTGTTGGATTGTTGACCTGCCTTGCCTTCCCAAATTTTACAACGTACAACTTGAGTAGTGATGTGGATCGGGTAAATACCCAGCGGGTAGGTCATTGGGGTAGGTAAATATTTTTTGGGTATTTACCCAAGGCCTGGGTAAATACCCAAAAACTGGGTATTTTCAAAAAAATGCAAAAAGCAAATGGGAATTTTTTTTTAAATCTAAATGTGAAATAATTGGTAAAACTGATACATACATATGTATTACACAGTTTATAATATTTTTTATTGAAAGACTTGATAAAATTATGAAAGAAACGTATCGTGTGAACCAAAGAATCTTTCTTTTCAATGTCATAATTGGAGAAGTATAAGTAATTCAATGATGAACTTCAGGATTTCAAAATCACAATCTAGGTTAATCATATCCAAAATGAAAACAAAAAAGGAAGCATGAGAGAATAATAATTCTTGTTTATTGATTATAGTTTAACATGTGGTGCGTTTAGCCCAATGTTACTCTGTATTGCATACACTGGAGTTTAAACACTCTTTTTAGTTTGTAATTAAATTTTTTGGTCTTTTGACCATATTTATTGAATTCCTCACAGCTGATGAGCTCTGGATCCTCTGGATTCAACCTTTCGTCTTTGTCTATTAAATTGCTGCTTGTATACTTTTTATATTTACTTGTCTTTTTAGTTTTGCTGCGTTGCGCATCTATAGGCTTTTGGTATGGTCTTTTCAATATTTTTCACTTTTATTATATATATATCTTATATCTTTAAACGAGCAATTCTTGTGGGTATGTATATATTTCTTATCTCGGAAACGGCTCTAACGATTTCGGTGAAATTTCGGATTTAATTGTAGTTTAGCATTCTAAGTTCATCTACATCAGTGTTTTTTCTGTAAAAAACGCGATTTTTTACAAAAAACAGTTTTTTTAATATAAAGTCTAATTAAGTTAAGCCTTGAAGTATACGGGGGAGGGGGGGGGATCTACAGTAAGGGTGCCATTTCTCTCTCCGAAGGTTCATTCTTTTCACCCCGGCTGCCTATTTTTTAAAAGGTGCCTGTTTTTCACCCTATTTAGAGGTGCGATTTCGGCTCCGTATTGGGTGCCGCTGGTGAACAAGCGTTTCACCCCTGAAAGGTGCCGAATGCATCCCGTAGTTTTAACAGTGTAATATTAAAATCTGTTCGCGTGTGTCTGTCTGTCTGTCTGAAGATCTATCTTCTCGAGAACCGCTGCGAATCGAGAGTCGAACGAGATACCGATCAATTTAAAATTTTCCAAAGAAAACAATAGGACCAATCTCGTAATTGTACGACTTTAATTAGCGGAGATATTAATTAAAACGTTAATTAACATTACGTTATTCAGGAATATTTATTTCTTTCCTGTTGCCATTTTGAATCTGGGTGAGCAAATAAAATTCTAATAATTGTTTTAAAAGAGATTTTTTTGGCTGCTGTCCAAATCTTAAAACAACGTCTCCATTTAGAATTTTATTTTAAATTAGTTTAAAATTGGTTGCTCCTATTTGGACGTAGCCTTTATTTTATCGTCTGTCCTTTTTTTATTTTTTACATTCAATGTTCTTAACTCTTTTCAGCATATGAAAGTTGTTTCTTTAGCTATGTTTATTGATTGTAGTGTAATTTTATCATTCACAGGCCTCATATTTTGGTACACTTAGGATGTGCGACTAATTATGTTTATTTTGTTGGACTTTTTCCCGTCACATGGATGAGTTTTCGAATTGTAACAATTCTCTTTTTCTTTCCTGTTTCTATTTTTAAAATACAGTTTATATCGTCAAAAGAACATGTTAAATTAAGATTGTTTGGATTTCTATGTGAAACAGAGTTGAACAAAAAAGATTGTTTTTAAGGATTTTAACTAAAGCTAAATTGGAATCTGATGACTTGGTATTGAATTAATGCTTATAAGTAGTAATTTAGTCTTGGTGCTTTAGTTTCACGTAATCAACCAAAAGTATCTGTCATTCTATGTAAAAAGCTGATTGTAATTATGCATAAATAGTTCAGATATAGTCTATCAGATGTAATTCATTTTAACGTGAGCACAGATTATAGTTGATAATGCATATATTTTCATCTTTTGTGCTAATTGAAAATACTCATAACTTGTATCATTGATAACTATGATTAACGTTAAAGAGATTATTGCCAAAAATATGCTCTACTGGTGTTTTGCAAACCTTGCATTACGCTTATTTATTTACTCCTTAGCGCTTTAGAAACTGATGTCAGAGTAATACAAAAACATCAATTGGACATCTTTAATTTTTTAAGTAGCCCGTGCAACGCCAGGCACGCAGCTAGTAACAATGAAAATATGTCTCTTCTCGCTTTAAAATTTTAAACTTGCTTAGGGTTGCCAGGCTTGGCTGATATTATCCACTTTGGCTCATTTCAATCACACTTGACTAAAAACAAATTCAAAAACACTATGTAAGTCGATGTAAGGCTTTTTTTTTTAAAGCAAAACTATTGCTTGACCGTCTTATTTTATTTACTTATATCCTTTTTTACACATCAAATAGTTTTATATGTTTTTTTTAAATCAAGCATCTAAATTTTGTTTCGAAAAAACATATGTCTAGAGACTTTATGTTTTGTTAAGACAGTTGTTAACATTTGTTGGAATGGTTTGTGGATCATCAGTTTTGATGGATATCATGCTCTATGTAGCATTTTCTGGCGTAAAGTGACCAACTACACTAAAAGTATTTATTCAAAAAGAAAATCTCGATTAGGATAAAATCGTAAAACGCATCATAGTATGGAAGGAAGTATTCGGTTAAAAAACCGATTTCACCATAGCAAAACTGGCACCAAGGTCAAAATATTTTAATTACCGACAAGAAAATTGTATAGCGGAAACAAATGTAACAGATAGTTCAAAACAAAATGTTGATTTAATTACATTCAAAATCTTCTTTGTTTGATACTTAAGTGTTATAAGAAGGTCGAGTGCTTAATATTCTGTTAACGTGAAGCTTTTCAAGTATATTTGGAAAAGTATTGAACCTTAAAAAAACACGAGTTGACAAAAACTAATCCTTTTAAAGCCGAGCGAGGCTCGGTCGTCCAGGTACTATATATATATATATATATATATATATATATATATATATATATATATATATATATATATATATATATATATATATATATATATATATATATGAGATGCAGAATACGCCTGAACACTTGACCTAGGTTTGGAGGGAATTTCTGCAAAAGATATAGGTAAATAAATATTAATAATAAATTGAGCGAACATTTCGAAACATTTTGATTTCATGCAGGGATATATTACTGGGTTATAAAAGACTAAGACCTTAAAAATTGATGTTTTTTTTTTTTTTTTGGTAACCAGGTCAAGCTTGCAGAATGGTTTTTTATATCTGAAATTTGGCTATCAACATTGATTAAGCATATCCAACACTTTTAATGTGAATATCATATTAGATTGCTAAGTTGTTTCACACAATAATTCTTTATATATGTGATTAAAATACAATTTTTGGGAAAAAATTTATTGTTTTGTATATGGTTAGTTATGTATATACATAGTGGAATACATACAGAAAAGTATTTTAGTTGAGTATAAATTTTTGAAATAAATACCCGCGGGTAAATACCCATTTTGGGTATTTACCCGGGTATATACCCTGGGTATTTACCCCTAAAAATAAATACCCGGATATTTTACATCACTAACCTTGAGTAAACAAGTTTTGGATTCCCCTGAATTTTGCTACACCTTATTTTTTTTCAAACATATGAACAATTACAGGAAGAGTGGATTCAACTTTATGGCTTGGGATGGAGTCTTAACTAGATGTATACAATATGAATCTATAAAATATGAATCTTATTTTATTGTCACTTAGATTGGAGGTTCGGGGGTTTCTCCTCCGGAAAATTTTCGATATTGTAGTTTTAAAACCACAGTTTCAGACGATCTCTGGTGATGTTTGGGGGATAAAACGTTTGGTGTGCCCTTCCCGGTAATTTTTCAATATTGAAACTTCAAAAGCGCAATTATAGATGGTTTAACGTTGTGTGAAAGAGGGCTTTTCCTTTGTTTTCAAAATTGTAGTTCTAAAAACGCAGTTTTAGACTATATGTGGTAATTTTAGGGAAAGAAGAGATCCTAGGCCTTGCCCCAGGAAAAGTTTCAAAATTAAAGTCTTAAAAACGCTATCTATGGTTGGGGGAAAAGCAGTTTTCGGAAGTTGAAGCTCTAAAATTGCAACTGTAGCCGACCTTTGTGACGTTAAGAAAACGAGTTTTTGGAAGCTCTCCCGGAATTTTCTCAAAATTGAAGCCCTGAAAGCCAAATTTAACACGATTTTTTAATAATGTTGACGAGAGTAGGGGTGAGGGAGAGGGGAGCTCCACTTAATTTTCGAACTTGTAGCTTTAAAAACGCAGTTTTGATAGATCTGGATAATGTTAGTGGAAGGTGAGTTTTGGTGCCATTCCCCCAGCAATTGTTTGAAATTGATATCCCAAAAACGCAATTCTAGACTTGTCTTTGATGATCTTAAGGAAAGAGGGGGGGGGGGGATCAGGGGTCTCTCCTATAAATTTTTCAAAGTTGCAGTTCGACAAACGCAGTTTTAGATGACTAATGATGATAAAGAGGGTGTTATTCTGGCGCTACAGTGGGGGGCGTTCTCCTGGAAGTTTTCCAAAATTGAAGTTGCATATCCAAAAAAGATGGATCACACACACCGTGACAGGTATTTTTCGGTAATCCTCAAAAATGGATACAACTATTCAGCACACATCGAAAATAAGAACTCGAGAATTTTAATGAATCAAATATCCTTCTTTTCATATCAGATAGAGAAGAAAGCAAATATGATTTACGACACATAATTTAAAACCTTAAGAACATACTTTTCTACCTCCATCAGCAAAAACCGACATCACTGAAAGTTTTAATAAAAATCATCTAATGATAAACTGAAACAATCAGTTTAAAAATGGTAGAGAAGATGGGAGTAAAGTGAAATGAGAAAAAAATTGTCAATTGGAGGGATAAAAAATATGTTATTCGCAAACTGCAAAAGTAGTTCTTAACGATTGTCGAGGTGCAAATGAATCAATAGGGCATATTGGTCAGAATTATTACAAACAATAAAACATTTTTGACCTCTCTTCCTCTCATAATTTTTACACACGCATTCATCATGCAGAATTGTGCTACTTCCAAAAAATTTATAAAAAATTGAAAATAAATCAAATTTTCTGATTCAGCTTTGAAACAGACACTAACTCCATGCCGTCTGGGATTTTCCCTTCATTGAAAAAGAGACACGGTCATTAAATTTTGGAAAGGAGTATCAGGGCCTTCGCTAGGTCAAAAAAAAAAAAAAAAAAAACTGGGGAGGGGGGGTACGCTTTTGGCGGCCCGTTAATTGTTTCAAACTCATGTTCCAATTTCCAGAGAGAGAGAGAAGATTTGGCTTCTGGTTTAGCTGGGATAGTCATATTACTAGACCTTTGTACTAGTAATGTAAATTTAATCGTAAGGATAATATTCAATTAGAATTAGGAGGTGTCGGAGGGCAACCTTCTTGCATCATTTCGAAATTGAAGACATAAGAACGCAGTTTTAGACTATATTTTACGTTTGGGAGGAAGGGGGAGAGGAGGTCCAGGATAGCCTCTCCCGGTAATTTTTCCAAATTTAAGTTCTCAACACAATCGTACGTTATATGTATTTAATTATGTTCAGAAGAGGGAGTCTGGGGCTCACCCCCGGGGAATTTTCATGATTGTTATTAAAAAAACAGTTTTAGATGACCTATGGTGATATTAAGGGAGGAAGAGACTCGAGGGTCATCGTTCTATAATTTTTCAAAATGCAAACTTCAAGCACGCATTCCCAATTATGAATTATTTGTGATTGTGACACGTAAAGGGGGGTCTGCGGGCTCTCCCCCAGGAAAAATCTGAAAAATGTAGCTTGAAAAATGCAGTTTTAGATGATCTATGGTGATATTAAGGGGAAGAAAGATGCGTCAACCCCCCCCCCCCCCCCCGAAATTTTTTGGAATTTTGAAGCCTTAAAAACGCGATTGTAGACTTTTTTTTTTTTTTTTGTTAAAATTTAGTGCACAGTCAGTTTCTTGAAATTAAAGCTCCGAAAACGTAATTTAAGCCAACCTTCGATGAAAGGGGGAAGGGGGAGTTTTGAAGGGGCTCGAGATCAGAAATGTTTCGTAATTGAAGCACTAAAAGCGAGATTTAAGACATTTTTCGATGATGTTGGCGAGAGAGAGATAGAAAGGGGGGGGGGGGGGGAGCATTCTCTCAATAAAATTTCGATCTGTTGAAACCGCAGTTTTTGAAGATTTTCGGTAATGTTAATGGGTGGAGAGATTCGGAGTCCTCCTCTGGCAAATTTTCAAAATAAAATTCAATTAACGCAATCGTAGACGATTTTAAATACTGTTAGAGGAGTAGAAGGTTTTGGATTAAATTAAAGTCCAAAAGACGAAATTTATTCGACCTTGAATGATGATGAATGATTAATTGAGAGGGCGTTTGTCGGAAGTTACGTTGGGAGCACTCTCACAGCTTTTCGAAATTGCAGTCCTAAATACTTAGGTGTAGGCCATCTCTAATGACGCTAGGGTAAGAGATGGGGTTTGAGAACGTTTTCCCGGGATTTTTTCAAAATCCAAGTTTTAAAAACTCACTTCCAGGCCAGCTTTGGGGACATAAAAAGAAGGGTTTGGAGCTCCCCAGCCCTCCTTTCAGTTTGGCTACGTCCCTCCTATCTTCATTGTAAATTTCAATAATTGATAATATTACTTATTGTGGTAATATTTTTTTCCAATTTTCCTTTGCCAAAAACGGTTTATTTGCTTGGATTTTCCATAATAAAGTTTTCAATTTTCCGCATAATATTTTTGCTTTCTTGCAATACAAGCATTTGCGGTTTTAGAATAAGGACTTTTAACATTTTGAACGGATGTGGTAATTTTCTGTGATACCTTAGGTCTCTATTCCACTTCATTTTATTTTAAATATGCCACCAGCATCTCTTGATCAAACTTTGATTTACTTACGATTTTTACATTAAAACATTTAGAACTTTTGAAGTGAGTATTCATTATAATACTTTGAATCTCTTTTTGCATTTAACTGTTTTTTTTTCCCTCTATCTCTCTATTTCAAATTTATTTCGGCGACTAATACGGCGATTTTCAGGACAACATTTTTCATCAAAAAAAGATATACAGTAAAACCTGTAAAGTTGACCACCTTTGTAAGTTGACCACCTGCCTAAGTTGACCGCTTTTGTCAGGAATTGAATTAGTCCTATCTTATGTAATGAAGGAAAACCTCTGTAACTTGACCACCTCTCTATCTTGACCACCTGTCTATCTTGACCACTAATATACACCAGCTTTGGTTTGGAGTATTGTAAAAAAACCCTTTGTAAGTTGACCACTAGGCAAAAGCATTAGATTGTACTAAAAGTTTCATCAGTTATGCCTCAAATAAGTAACCAGATAGTTTAGAAAAACCTATGAATATTTATGTTTCTATCGAAAAACATTCGGCTAATGTTAAGTCACAGAAAATGAGTCAAACTTCAATAAGGAGTTACTTTGTTGAAAAATAGATTACCATGGTTACAAATGTACAAGAAAAAATCAAATGAAGAATTTGAGTCACTTTTGACTTATGAATTTTTAGGAATTGTTAATATCAAGTAAATAGTTTTTCATAAGCAATAAGGCTTTTTTTTTTTTTTTTTTTTTTGATCAATTCACAGAAATTTTAAATTTGTATGATACTTTATGCGTCGTTCTGGTAAATAATCTCTAAAAATAGTTAAACAACATTTTTTCTTACATGAAATACACCGCCAGCTCAGTCATTTCCAGCCGAGGACTGCAGTTTCGTGCTTATTAGCACTCATCAGCCCGGCATAGGAAAGTGACTGAGCTGGAGATGGAAAACCTCTTATGGAAGCCAAGAGGGCCAAACAAACTGGTAACTAATGTAGAATTAACACAGACCAGCCGAGTGACCGAAGCAATGGTTCGGTTCAACTCGAAAATTGATGGCAAGGCATGGTATATTCAGTAAATTACCGCCCATTAGCCAGGGCTAAAGCAGAAATACATGAATTTGGTGTATTTCATGTATTTTTGCTTTAGCCCTGGCTAATGGGCGGTAATTTACTGAATATAACATTTTTTCTTTTTGTTTTAAAGTAATGTCAAACAATGAAAGTGAGTTTAAAGTATTCCAATTAGTTAAAAAATAAATGCATGAGACAAGAGATGACAAAAAAAAATAAATAAATAAATAAATAAATAAATAAAATAAAATAAAATAAATAAATAAAAGTTTTTCTTACTACCCTCTATAAGTTGACCACCTGTCTAAGTTGACCAGCAAAGTACTGCACCGCAAGTGGTCAACTTACACAGGTTTCACTGTATATATATACATATGGGAATGTTTCGGCGACGCCTATCCTATGCGCTGTCCTATTTACATATGTATTTTTATTTATTTTATTTATTTATTTTAACTGCAGGACAATGGATCATGGTTTTGTATTACCAGGGCCGCCGAGAGACAAGACGTGCAACATGTTAGTTTGGTCGCCTGTCCTCCCTCCCATTATTCAAATTTTAATCTATGCACAATGTTTTTAATTCGATCCGAGCCCATAGTTTCCGACTTGGCAGACATACGCACTCTGCGGCCTAGTGAAAAGTGTACTGTACTGAATACTGTTTTTTGTGTTTAAAAAAAATGTTTGAAGTGTACATTTCTGTGACCTTTACTTACTCTTGATAAAAGAGAATCATGGATGTTCCTCAATTGTATTTTAAGATTACATTTTCTATTCAAATTCGACAGAAAAAAAAACTTTTTGTCACTATTATTTCACTTGTTCAATTATAATTACTATTTCAATTTTTTAAAACAACGAAGAGTTTTCCTTTTTCTTCGTTATTTGCTTCGCTAAAATGAAATTGGCGGCCATACTTCTGAAAAACGGGGAGGGGGGGGGGGGGCTTGCTACGGTGACAGCCCTGAAAATACGTGGAAAAAGTATTATTAATGCTTCTATTTCTTGTTGAATGAGTTTAAATATTTTTTCTTTCCAAAATTCAAGAATTTCATGTTCTAAATAAAATTAAAAAAAAAAACCTTCTGAAAAAAATCCCCCCCCCCCCAAAAAAAAAATTTTTTTTTGATGGCGGAACTTGCGCCATAATCCCCCCCCCCCCCCTGTGGACACCCCTGGAAATTACCCTTTGTCAAACTAACACGAAAATTTTTGTCAAAACTCATTACAGTTGCGACCTTTTTTTCCTCAAAAAGTCATCTAGTATTACTGCAATTAATGGTTGGAATTAATTATTCATCGGACAAATACATTCGAATCTACACTTGATGTTAACTTTCAGAAAAGATAAAGTAAGTGATCAGGAGAGTGAAAAAAAAATAAAAACATAAGCGCACAAAAACGCGATTTCATCTCACCATCAAGTAACGGAAATGTCATTTTGCAATCTTTCCGATATTTTTATTTAATTTAATTCTATTAGTTCGTACTTCTGAAAATTTTTACACCAATAAATCGATTTTGGTTCTGTATCATAGAAAAAGAAATGTACATTTCAAATGAAAGTAAATTTTTAGTAAGTTAAACTGAAAACTATATAATTAAAACTATTATTTTCAGCTAATACCGAAAATACCGGTATTTTATCACAGCAAATACCGGTATTTCAAGATTTAAAAATTCCTCGAAATACTAGTATTCGGTATACTGGTATTGCAATCACTAACCGTAACATTTCAAAAAGACATCAAAAGCAAAAGAATAATTTTCAATTCAATTCCATCCACTATTAAACTAGCGGAATGATGCATGCAATTCATTACAAAATAAATATACATGTAAAATTTTACAAACAACGAAATCCAGATAATGAACTGATTACAACCAATCGCTGCAGGAAAAAGAGAGGAAAAAAAAGCGAGTGGACGACAATACGTAGATGTTATGTAACACTAACTTTTTCTGTATTGCACACTAGTAGAAAACGAAAGGGAAAAAAAATGTCGCAGATATAAGAGTTACAATGCGTAACATAACAAGTAACGAGAACGTTTAAAAATTTAATACAACTATGTAAAGACAGCAATAATTACAGTCACACACTATCAATCTAACCTTTTAACCAAGCGTTGTTTCTTCTCTTGACGTACCGACGAAAGCCTTTCTGGATTTAGCTCCCCCCCCCCTTTTTTTTTCTCCTCCCGTGATTTCAACTTTCAAAATGGCGAAAGTTCAGTTTCACTTACATGAGAAAATCAAGTAATTCCAAGGACGGTGGGTACAGCTTTTTGCACGTGGAAGAGAGAGACAATGACCCCTTTCCATGCTTTTGGGGTTGGTAAAAATAAGGCAATTTTGTTGTAAGCAGAAAGGCTGGGGCCCCTAAAAGGGACTGCTGCTGTCTTTGACCACAAACAACAAACCTCCCAGAATACCTCAGGCGTTAACTCAGAGATTATTATCACGTTTATTGCCTTTTTCGGTGGGAAAGGCAGCTCGCCTTATATAAGAGAAGAGTTAAGGGAGAGATTATAAATCTTGTTGTGTAATTTAATGAAAGTTATCTAACTTGAGACTCATATTTGTCACACGAGCCTTAACAATGATACAGAACTTCAAAATACATTTGGCAATATGAAATAATCATGTGACAATATTGATTTTAAAACGTCTCAGAGTATTATTTGTATGTATGTACTTATTGTTTTACATACATACCCATATACGAGAGAGAAATTCAAAAAAATATCACGATTTTTTTTTTATCTTCGAATTTTTTAACGAAATCAAGAGAGTTTTCGAAAATGTATTAAGAGTTTAAAAAAAAAAAAATGAAACATGTGTTTTAAAACATCTAAAAAAGTTAAATATATTACGACAAAGAGCACATAGGTATTTTTTAACAAGAACATTAAACTTAAAACCAATAAAAAAATTAAAAGCACTTAAAAAGAACAAAAGAGCAATTTCAAAATAACTGAGGAAAAAAAGTTAATTTAATACATACTTCTAGTAGCTAATATAAATGCAATAACAAACTGGAAAAACCTTGTGATACAATTTTTGTATTGAATCGCATCATCTTCGAATTATTGGAAAAAATATTAATGCAGATGTTGTAATTTGAAACATCCAGTAAAATTTATTTTATCTTACAGTGAAAATGTTTCTGGCTTTCAGTATCACGACGAATAAAGATAAAAGTAATAAAGTTGCGGCACTTTTAAAAGATTCGATGTTTTAAAGCTGAATATGATTTCGTCGGCCAAACAGGCATTCAAGATTGAAATCTTGATAAAAGCATTTAATCTATAGAAGAGAGAAAGAGAGGGAAAACTCACATGGAGCCTTCCTTCAAATCAAGCTTATCTGTATGTTAAACATGCAGTTAATGAGACATTTGCCCTACTCCCTACACCCCCAAAATTTGCAGAAAACTCCTCTCAGAATGCGCGAACATTTCCTCTAAAGAATGTTTACCTATCGGAGCATCTTCTTGGTATTTAGGCTACTAATTCTGCTAGTGTAATCATTTTCTTTTTACTTGCAGATTTCAGTTTTTAGAAACTTTTTTTACAGTGTTGTCATAAAAATTAATGAATGACGCTAAAATCAGGGCCGCGCCTATCCTATGTGCAAGGTCGTGCGGCGCACGACGGCGCCAGAGCCTAAAAGGCGCCGAGCTCTACCAATCAAAAATGCTGTAAATGGGGGGGGGGGATTCTCAAACCAAAAAAAAAATTGAACTTTTCATTATATCTCTAAAAGTAGCGGTGAAATTATACTGCTCATTGAAACAAGCAATCCTACTTGATGCCTGTCTATAAGGAAAAGTTATTGCCTTGTTGTGTCTAAATATGCTATTCAAAAGCACAATATTTTACACTGAAAATAGAGGATGCTAATTGATGCATACATTAGCAATTTTCTTCATATGAGGCAGTGAGAAGAAGCAAAGGGATGTAAGTGGACATTTTCAAGTTTTGAATAAAACGCGTTTAAAGATAACATCCTAGGTAGGCTTTCATTGAATTTTTTTTCTAAATCATGCTGTATAGCAGCTACTACCAGGACTACTAGTACCATCTCTTGCCCCAAGACAGAGGAGAGGTTCGCCTACCATGTGTACTGGAAACCTCCAAATTTTTAATTTTGCCACTTACATCCCTTTCCTTCTTACCGTCTCATATGTGGAGTCATGAATGTTATTTCGGTATGTCTATAATTTCATAAGATTGAACATACGAAGCAGCGCTAGAAACTTGCTATTCCACATTTTGGTTCTTGTGGTGATTATGTTATATTATAATTCGTGCAATGTGTCTTGTTGTGATTTTTAATTATTGTTCGTGGTCATTTCACCGCATCATGTTATCATACATAAAAAAAAATACGGTAAGCATATTTGCATATTATTTACTTGTGCGTAATATGCATATTTTGTCGACAATAATTTAGATTTACCTTTTAGCTCCGAAAAGTAACGACTTGACCATAGTTACTAAATTCCTCCGTCCCCGTTTTCTTCAGCTATTTGTGTGTTAAATTAAAGAAAGAGCTTTGGACAATGTGTTTGTTTTAGATATTGAATTCAATGCCTTTTTAACGATTTCGTGTTTTAGAATTATTCGTTTTACCTGCAAGTTTCAGTTTCAGATTTTAAGGTGAAATATCCTCTACAATATCATTCCTCAATTTAGAAATATAATGAGTACCCTCCTATTCCGTGACTCAACCAGAGGAGGGTAGGGGTCCACAGGGCACCCCTCTGGTTGCACCGTCCTGTGCCCCTCCTCCCCCTCCTCCAGAATGCTTAGTTGAATGTTTTTCAAAAATATTTACTATTGAAGGGGGGGGGGGACGCGTCTTTGGAAAACAAAGGAATTTTAAAAAGGAAAAATAATGATGTTGGGGTAAAACTTGAATTTCTTTTAAAAAGAAATCTTGTTGTTAAAAATTCTCAATAGCTTCAGCTAATTGGTCAGCTACTCCCCCACCGTCCTATTTCTTTTCTTTTCTCCTTATTATTTTTTTTTTTTTTTTCTAGTTCGCCTAAGAGTAAGAAAGTTTTCAAAATGCTACTCCTCCGAACCTCCCCCTCCATTTCAAGCCAAAAGCATTACGGAACATCTCAAATTTCGTTTCCAGATCTTCAATTTCGCGACAGCTCCGAATACGAAACAACATCGCTTGAAACTGCTTTCGAAAATCCCTCAAAATTGCAGTTTTAGAGCTTCAATTTCGAAAGATTGCCGGCGCTATTGTTACTAAATATGGTCTTACAATCACGTTTTTAAACTTCAGTTTCAAAAAATATTCGGGCAAGGGCCTCCGAACCTCCTTCCTTAAATATCATCAAAAATTAGGTTTTTCAAACATGACTTACGAAAAATGTAAGTTAGAATAGCCTTTGAACAACTTCTCCTAATGTCATAGAATACTGCTTAGGTTTTAAGGACTAAAATTTTGAAAAATTTTACAAGGGGAACTACTCCAGAGTTATCGTTTTACAAAAATCTTCAAAGTTGTCTACAATTGCGTTTTTGGAAGTTCAATTTCGAAAAATTGGAAGAGAGAAAAATAATTGATTTCTGTCCATTAAAAAAAAAAAAAAAAACGATCGCGTATAATCCCAGAGTTTCCTCCCTTATTTTAACGTCAATAAATATGGCCTATAATCACGTTTTAAATTTTCAACTTCTATAAATTTCCGCGGAGCTCCTTGTATCTTTTTTCCCCATAACACCACCAAAGACCGTCTGAAATTGCGTTTTTCAAACTACAAGTTTCGAAATTTTTCCGGGGTGAGCTCCCGGACCCCTCTTATTGAAAGAGATTTTTTTTTCAATTTGTGCCCCCTTAAAACTATTTTTTAATTGTGCCAATGCTCCTGTTGTCATGTTTTGACAGGCATAAAAGTTTTATTAATTTTTCATCACTTAGAGATAAGAGAGATTTTCACAAAGTTGCTTTAACTTAGATATTAAAATATTTTCTTCTTCCAAAACGCATTATTAGCATATCAGAGGCGCTGCTTGCTAATTTTGAGATATGAAGTAAAAACGTACACCATATTGCGAAATTAAATACTCACACATTATTATTATTATTATTATTATTTGTAAATTAAATGCCAAACGTATTTTTTTTTTTTTTTTTTCATTTCATATTTTTCTACAAAACCTCTCTCCAGGTGTTAACTATATTTTCCTCGAACGCCAGAGCATAGAGGCGCCCAAAAAACATTTGCACGACGGCGCCGAACAGGCTTGGCGCGGCCCTGGCTAAAATAAGCAACTTTAAATGAATTAAGTACAAAACACTTAACCCTGCTGCTGTATTATGTATTTTCTATATGTATTTTTTTTTTTTTTTTTCAAAGAATGAAAATTATGAGCTCCAGTTTAATTTTTATGAAACAAGAGAAAATTATGAAACACAATTATTAAGTCAATTCCTTTTTCTTTAAGCATGAGAATCGCTGAATTTTATCATTTTTCAATGTATCGTTAATTTTGAACTTAGAAATTGGAAAGGCAAAGCCCCATTGCTTTTGAAATTGAAGGGGTAGTTGCTCCCCCTGCCCCCGTCATACGAGCCACCTATGTGTAGGGGTATGCGGGGTAAAGTAAAATGGTAAAATATTTTCAGTTATAATATTTCAAATATTAATTGAGATTTAATGATGTCCAGTGCCGTACTTATTAAGTAGATACTTGTCCTGTTTTGATTTAAAATGTTTAATACAATTATTCATGTTCACGCTGGGAAAAGTGAATGGGAGAAAGTAAAATAGTCATTTCGTTAACTTGTTCACTCATTTATTACATCACTTGCGTATTTGTTTATCAATTAATCCATTTGCATACCTTTATTTATTATATCACTTATTTATTCCCTCATTCACTTATTTTCGAATTCATTCAATATTTTATTTACTCATTTGTTTTTTCGCAGATATTCCTTAATTAATTCATTCATTTATTGCTTCTTTATTTATTCATTAAATCAAGCATTTATTCATACACCTATTTAGTGAAAAGTATTTTTAATGATTAAATAGAAAATATTTAATTCGAAAAACATTTTATTTTTCACTTGAGCCATGAAAAAAAAAAGTGAAATTTTTCCACTTCTTTTTAGAGGTACAAATTTATTGCCAAAAATGAAAAAGATTGTTTCAATACAATTTTAATTGCAAAAACATTATTTTTTTATGTACTGTTATTTTTAGAACTAATTTTCGATTTGTTCATTTTGAAAAAGATGAGTGATCTTAACTATTTCACATTGATCTACATTGTCCGATTAAACATCCTACATGGATCATAACAGGCTCGGATCTATAGATTTTGGGCCTCCCTGCAACAAAATCCCTATGGCCCTTCTCCAGAGGGCAGCAGTGTATATTTGCAAAGTTAATAAGTCTTAGTGCTAGTTTTTTTTTTTTTTTTTCTCATTTTTTTTTCCATTTCTTGGGCCGTTGGGCCCCTTAGGGGCGTGTCGCTAATAAGGTTAGGCACATTTTCAAATCAATTTCTGATTATTTCCTTAGCACTGATGTCTCTAAGTAGTGTTCTAATTTCGGGATGCCATGCATTGAGGCAATGTGTAAAAAAAAACAGAATAAATCAGTTTTTTCCACATAACAGCCAGTTTGTGAATTCTTTTTTTATTTTTCGCCGGAAGCAGTAAAAAAAACCCGTTACAATGATGCTTTACTTATGAAGTTTGATAAAGTATTGAAGAAATTATGGCTTTCCCACAACAAGAAAGAAAGTTAGCTATTTTATAGAATTGATCATTATTGTGATCCTCATTGTTTTTATATCCTTCAGTTCTCTCTAATCAATTTCTCTTCTCAAAAAAAAAAGTCAAGGAGTATTTTCAGGTCTTGGGGGAAAAAACCTCTAGCCAATATCCCAGACGGTAACTAGTGTACATCTTACCCTACCTTGAATACTTTCAGTGTGAAATGACGTTCTATGTTTTCCTCTTTATGTTTATAGCACAACGTAATATGCAGAAAGCCCCTGAAGTAAAAAATTCCGAAAACGGATGCCGTCGTTCAGATACCTTTAATCAAAGTTGGTTCGTAGGGGGCAACAGCAAATTCTAACGTCAGTGGATGGGAAAACGGGTTCAAGGCAGGTTATCGATGTATGTTTAAAACATTTTCGTGATTGCACTCTTAGATGCCCAAAATGATGAGATTTCGCTTTTTTGCCCTAAAGCTATAAATTCCAATAAGATTTTTCACCCAGCTCTTCAAGTGGGCAGTAACCAAGGCTAAACGTAACAGACTTAAATGAGATAACTGATGTTATAGGCGATAGACAGCCTGTTATTCCTCTGCAGCCGAAAAGAGTAACTGGATGAAGTACTGTGGATTGAAGGTGACAGGTTAATGGTTTACTAGAAGAATGTTACACTGGCTTCCCTACCCACGAATGCACGTCCTTGACTTCAGTTGAAATGAAGTCACTGACACTTGCAAGGACTCAAGGTTTATAAAGTTTCATTTAGAGTTCACGGTGAAAAAAACTTATGAGCAAAAAGTAATAATGGCAATTTCGATGCTTTTGAAAATAAAGTATGTGAACGTTAAATATTTAAAGCATTGATAAATCTTTTCCAATCCATCCTTGTTAAGTGCAATTTTCAATAAAAATTGTATACACATGTTTCCGAGAACACATGCAAAAAAAAAAAAAAAATATATATATATATATATATATATATATGATAAAAAGTAACGTGTGCAAAATTTGAACTCGATCGGTCAATAACACATGCCCTAGGACGTTGAACTAGCACTTTTGATAATTTTCCCACAAATCGAGTTTTTACTTCAGACCCAGTACATCGTTTCTCCTAGGTTTGGTTGGTTGGTTTATTTGATTTTTATATCGCAAGAGCGCTTGAGGGCCATACTGCGCCAAACGATTGTTTATTATACACTGTTTATTTTTCATTCAAGAATAAAGTCAAAAAAGTAAAAGTAAGCATATTTAGAAGTAAACAGCATAAAACTTTAAGTACTAGTATTAAAAATGGCAGTCGTTAAAAACAAATAAACATTTAAACAAATTGTAGATAAAGAAAAAAATGGATGAAACAATATCTTGAAAAATAAGGAAAGGACGGAATCACATAATGACGAGACAAACACTAGATTAAAAAGGAGAATCCTATCTCCTGGAGGAAAGAGTACAAATCGCGATGGGGTGGATCCCCCAGCAACTCCTTCAAAGAAGGGTTAAAATTATTAAAATATTTAAAACGTATTTGATTAAAATTTGGGCAGTTACATAAAATATGTAACACTGTCTGATTTGTATTACATGTAATGCATGTTGGAACTGATTCACGACATAAGAGGTATTTATGAGTGAACCTTGCATGACCAATGTGAAGTCGAGCTAATAACACTTGTTCTCTTCTGGTAACTTGTAAAGATTTAAAACCTTTAGTTGAGGGCTGGATCGAATGCAATTTATTTTGCGTTTCAGGATTCCAGGTCGGCTGCCAAGCGTGTTAAGACATTCAGAAATGGCGTTTTAAATGTCATCAAAAGGGACAGTATCATCAACCAGGATACTTACGGCTCTGGCAGCTGAATCGGCTGCTTCATTGCCTGCAATTCCCACATGACTAGGGATCCAACAGAAAAGAAGATTTTGTACAAGAGTTTTGTACAAATCATATCACTGAATGACTGTAGGGTGGCTTTATTATTGCAGTGAGTGATGGCTTCCACTGAACTCTTTGAGTCAGTTTATTATCACCCATTTTTTGTAGTTGGATTGAACTATGGATTGAAGGGATGTAAATATGTCTTAAATTTCTGAAGTAAATACCGAGCAAGATGTGTTTAATTTTTCTGCCGTAACTTGACCACTAATTGTTGTGGAAAAGCCGACGTGATCGTTTGCTTTTGATCGTCAGTGAAAATGTCTTTATAACCAGAATACTTGCTTTTGATCTCAAGAAAGATTTGTTGATAAACTGTATCGACAGTAGTTTCTTTGGGGAATTTTGAGAAGTCATTGATTATAGAAGGTATTATTTCGCACCATGGTTCATTTAGTTTTATTGTGTTAAAAGTTTTGAAATCTGATAGCTGCAGGTCTGAGAGTACCCGACGCATTTGGATCCCAAACGTTGAGGTCATCGAAGGACGATGTAGAAATAAAACAACATTAGATGGATCAAAAATATGGAGATGTAGTGAGTGATTAGTGTAAGGTTTTGTTTTGAAGTAAAAATTTACAGAAAGTTTAAAGTGTCTATTGTTTAGAGATTGTTTATGTGCAGGAGTATACAGACTGTTGATAGGTGAAGATCGGAAGGCTCCCCATCAGATGCGCAGTGCCTGATTATGTATTGGATCCAGTGCTTTCAGATAGTTTTTCGCTGCAGAGCCATAAATTTGGCATCCATAATCAAGTTTAGAGCGTATAAGAGCCCTGTAGATTCTCAGCAGAGACTCCGTATCAGCACCCCAAGAAGTGTTTGCTAAGACTTTAAGGATATTTAACTTCAATAAACATTTTTTTCTCGGCTCTTGTATGTGTGGTATAAATTTAAGTTTTTTATCAAGTATGAGACCCAGAAATTTTCCCTGCTCCTTTACAGCTATTGGTTGATTATTAAGGAGAAGATTTGGATCAGGATGAAGACCTCTTTTACGGCAGAAGTGAATACAGAATGTTTTTTGAGCAGAGAAAGTGATGCCATTTTCCTCCGCACATTGTGATGCTTTATCGATAGCAATTTGGAGTTGTCTTTCAATGATACTCATGTTCGATGACGAGAAAGAAATTTGAAAATCATCAACGAACATGGTACCTTTTACAGCGGGGGGCAATTGATCAGTTAGGCTATTGATTGCTATTATGAAAAGAGTTACGCTTAGTACACTTCCCTGGGGTACTCCTTCTTCTTGAATGAAGGTATCCGACAGAACAGACTTGACACATACGCGAAAAGAACGATGTCTCAGAAAATTGGAGAGAAAGATGGGTAGATTACCTCGCAACCCATACTCGTGCAGGGTTTTGAAGATACCATACCTCCAGGTACGGTCGTATGCTTTTTCAATATTGAAAAATACGCTCGCAAGATGTTTTCGTTTGAGAAATGCTTCTCTTGCTGATGTTTCGAGAAGCAAAAGGTTATCTATTGTGCATCTGCCATGCCTAAATCCACTTTGATATGATGATATGAGATGATTCCAGACTGTGCATCAGTCTGGCGTTGACCATCCGTTCCATTACTTTACATAGGAAACTAGTGAGAGCTATTAGGTTTATCAGATTGCTAATTTGGTTTAAGGATAGGAATTACTACTGCTTGACTCCAGGATTTTGGGAATCTGTGTTCATAATAAATTTTATTGAAAAGCTGCAGAATATTTTCTAATGAGGACCTGCTTAGATTTTTTAACATGCTATTATGAATTTCGTCAGGGCCAGGTGATGTGTTTTTTGATTTTTGTAAAGCAGTATTTAGTTCCTGAAATGTAAATGTTGTGTTGTATTGATTTAAAATGTGTGAATTAAAATCTAGAACTCTTCGTTCTTTATGTGATTTGATAGCTAAAAACTTAGGGCAGTAGTTATTTGCGCTGGAGACTTCTGCCAAATGAATCGCCAGGCAGTCAGCCACCTCTTTGTGATCAGATAAAAATTGACCATTTTTCTCCAGAATGGGAGCACAAGATGTATTGCAGTTACCAGAGATTTTTTTTTAATTTTACCCCACTCTGTCTTTGATGGGGTGGACGTTGTGATGGTGCTGACGTAGGCCTGCCACGAGTCACGCTGGCTTTTCCGTCGAATCCTCCGAGTTTCAGCACGAGCTCGTTTAAGTGCCAAAAGATTTTGTGTGGTCGACTATCGACGAAACGTGTTCCATGTTTTTTTTTTTTTTTTTTGTTTCTTCTAAGCTTCCTGGCAAGCAAAGTTCCACCAAGGCTTAGGGAATTTGATCCTACCTTTAGTAGTTTTTGGAATTACAACGTTCGTTGCCGTCAAAATAATGTCGGTTACTCGGCTTACTGCTATATCAATGTCAATATCAATCATGGTCTCCTGATGTTATTTCTGCCAACTGGGTAAATGCTGCCCAACCAGCTCGATCAATGCGAAGTCGGGCTTGCTGATGCTGCTGATGGCCGCAACGTCCAGTAGATGTTATCCTTATCGGAAAGTGGCCACTGGTGTAGAGACCACCATCCACCTGGAAATCCCAACGTGGCAGAAAAGAAGGTGAGCATATTACGAGATCGAAGGCATGGTAAGTCTGGGTAGGAAGATAAAAATAAGTGTTTTCACCGTTATTAAGAACGCAAAAGTCATTGTATTCAATAAATTTTTCTATTATTAAAACTCTACAGTTGGAGTCTGGACTCCCCCTGAGAGGGTTATGACCATTGAAATCCCCCAAGATGGCATACGGGGGAGGAAATTGATCAAAAAGTGTTTACAATTCCACGCTTCTCAAGTCGCAAGAAGGTGGAATATAGAACAGATTGTAAACAGCGAGTGAAGGTGAACGCACGCAGCTACTGCTTGCAGGGATGTGTTGATAATGAGCTGGCTAGATGCATAATCATTAGAGATTAGCATTCCCACTCCTCCACAACGACAGTCACCTGCCAAGCAGTCCTAGCGGTACATGTCGAAACCTTTCAACCTCGGTTTATCAACGGGTGATAGGATAGTTTCTTGCAGACAGAATGTGGCCGGTTGGTGATATTCGACAAGATCTTTGACATCCGTGACATTACGCGAGTAACTCTGACAATTCCAAGAAAGAATGCTCAGGGCCATGGAGAGAAAAAGAAGGAGAAACGCCGGAAGAAGAGAGAACAGCTCATGAAGGAGGATGGTTCATCCACCCTTCATTGTCGGATGGCGGAAGATCTTCAAATTCCACATCCTCATCCTCCTCTTGGGGAGGAAGTTGTTGGGATTTTGTCAGTTTGACTTTCTTCCTAGAAAGTAAAAAGTCCTCATTTTTAAAGTTATGAAATTTTGGAGGCCTCTGTTTAGAGGCCACCCCAATTTTTGCGCGCGTTTGGATAGTTTTCTTTTTTTCAACTGTTTTCTTTTGCTTTTGATCATTTGTTTTGTTTGAAATTAATGTAACTGAGTAACTTGTACTGGGGTTTTGTGCAGTTTGTATTTTAATTTCGTTAGATTTTTTTTTGTGATGTTTTAGATATATTGAGCTGTTTAGTTGTAGATTTAGGTGAGTTAAGTAGTTTAGTGCTGGTTATTGTGTTTATTTGAGGATCTTTTTGTGTATTTATGGAATTGAATACTTTTCTTACTGCTGCAGCATATGATAGTCCAGCTGAAAGCGTACGAGATGGGCAATTTTTCTTGCGTCTGGGTAAGATATATTTTGCGTGGTTTTGATTACCTGGATTTCTTTTTCGGAGAGCCATTTAGGGCACTTTCTAGAGTAAGAGGGGTGATCTCCTTTGCAGTTGACACATTTATATTCCTTTTTGCATTCATTGCTGTCGTAGCCGGGCTCAGCGCACCTGACACAAGTTTCTGTACCACGGCATGGCAGCTTGGAATGTCCAAAACGCTGGCATTTGAAACAACGTAGCGGGTTTGGAATGTATGGTCTTACAGAGCAAGAGAGATAACCAGCCTTTACACGTGAAGAAAGGATAGGCGCACTAAAAGTCAGAATGACATGTTTAGTATTCTGCATTTCGCCATTGCGTTTAATAGTGATCCTCTTCACTCTACTTACATGTTGGTCCTTCATTTCATCTAGGATTTCCTTCTCTGGTGTGAATAGAAGGTCTGGCTCTGAAATTACTCCCCGAGGAAAGTTTGATGTAGAGTGGGCTGTAACTATGCAAAGATAAGGACCTAATTGTTTAATAGTTAGTATGAGTTGAACTTGTTTAGGGTTTTTTTATTTCAACCTAAAGTTCGCCAGTTCGTGTTTTTTTTACTGATTTAAATTCACCGATTAGATTTACTAGAGCTTTGTATATTAGGAAAGGGGAAACAGCAGTAAATGTGAGATTTTCATTTATTTTGATAACGAAAAATTTGGCGGAGGTAAGGGTGATGGTCTTCCATGTGAAATCATACAGGAAAAGAAAAAAATGTTGCTCACTATTTTTGATTTTTAAATTTTTTGCCTGTTATTTAACTGTTATATTGGGAGTCTGAAACAGTGGTTTAAAATTTTTTAAACCTTCAGAATTTTTTTTGGCAACCACTTTTTAGTAGCTGCAGAGTCGACTTTTCATGAAAATAGCACTTTACAAAAACTCTTAGAACTGTTTCATTTATGAAAGTATCAAAATAATTTAGAAACCATTAGATTCAGCAGAAAGTGACCTAAATTTCTATAAGAGTTATTTTTCTGATAAATTAAAAAAAAATGGGTTACATTGACTAAAAAATTAGATTTTTCGTACGAAATTTCACATTTTTAGCCTAAAAATATTAGTACAAGAAAGTAAGAGATTCATTCTTACTCCTTTCTTCTTGAACAGATGTCTTATAGAACTATTCTCAGAAGCTGTATGAAACGTCTGAAGATTGTCAGTTTTTTTATATAGTTAGTCAAACTTGCCATCTTAGAGAAAAAAATGCTAAATTTAGGTTTCAATATCCGAAAAGGGACTGAAAGAAAATCTATGAAAATTTAACTGTATAACCTTCATATAGAAGTAAATGTGTGTCAAACATTTTATATTTGATCCCTTAATAGTTTTAGAAGTATGAAGCCTCGAAGTTGTTTTAAAAATTGCATTTGTTTTCACGCCAAGAAATCATCATATAATGCAAAATTTATTCTAATCATTATATCAGATGCTGTTTTGTGGTATAAACTATCCTTTTTACACATAATGCATGATATTTAAATTTACATTTCCTTCACAAAAACAAATAATTCAAATATTTCATTATACAGTTTACAAATATCAACTGCTACGTACATGAGAACTAATTTTCAAACAAATTCCTGTGTTCTGATAGTAAGACAGTGCATAAAACATGTCTAAACTTTTAAACCTATATTTTTTAGAAGAATGAAACAAATATTTATGTTTTATATTGTTTACGTTTAATGAGCAGTGTACAAGTGCATGCTTCTCATTTCCATAAACATACTCTTTGATAATCTTGCCTATCGCACTAGAGTTTATATTGAAGATCACGGTGTAACATAAAGCTAAAGTAGTTCTCATTAATATACAAAAACCTTAATTTTTAGTAACGAAGGTAGACTACATGAACTGAGTTCTCTTAATAGGAAGCAAAATAAAATATGGAATGAGCAAGTTAAAACGTGATAGGCTTCTAACTCATTGCTATCAAAACAGGGCAGAACGAAAAACGTGTTCTCAAATTCATAAAATGGAATGTGCAACAATGACAGTTACACTTTATGAAGGAATAAGTAATAAACATTTTGAGAACATAACAAATAAACAACAGGAGAGTGCTACGAAAATTACGTCTCCAGACTCAGATTCTGCATTTACCACAATCCGGATTTGTATATTTTTAATTAGCCAGTGAATGATTATTATCATGCTATAAACTGTAGCTTTAAATGGTGCACATTTTGCTAGTAATGATTGCGTGCATTATCATGTTTTTACTTGCTCCTTATGCACTTATTTTGCTTTTTACTAAGAAAACTCATTAGATATTTTTGTAAAAGATTTATTTGTGTGTTAATTTCAGTTTACTTATGTTTTACATTGTGATTGTCCAATATGAACTGTTATGTGGGTGTTCTCAATGGTGAGCAAAGTCATATAAATGATTACCATAGAGTGACGAAGGAAGTTTACTGAATTATCAGAAGATGATCAGAAGTCGCTTAAATTTAGAATATCCAATGAAATAGATAGTTGTGTTTTGCAACACTTGTCTAAGCCTACAAATCTGCCTGTAGAGTTAACTCCAGGAAAATTACTTTGTCCCAAAAGTGCCACAAAATTATTTGTTCAAAAAACTGAAGAAGAAAACATAAAAAATGATAGTGATGATGACATTGAATTTACTACTAATTAAACACTGACAGTATCGGTGACAATGTGGGAAATGCCGGACTGCCTAATATTTCGTATAATTAATCATTCGGAAATTAGAACTTGTTGAAAAGGAATGGCCACAATAAGGCTATGAAAAATTTCAAAGCAAAATTATATTGATGTTAACGCAGAGTAGAATTTGTAAATAAATGAATTTAAATATCATACATTAAGTGTAAAAAGATAGTTTATACTACAAAACAGCATCTGATTTAATGATTAAAATAAATTTTGCATTATATAATGATTTCTTGGTGTGATAACAAATGTGATTTTTAAGACAACTTCGAGGCTCCATATTTCTAAAACTATTAAGGGATCAAATATAAAATTTTTGCCACATATTTACTACTATATGAAGGTTATACAGTTAAATTTTCATAGATTTCCGTTCAATCCCTTTTCGAATATTGAATCTTTAATTTAGCATTTTTTCTCTGAGATGGTAAGTTTGACTAACTGTATAAAAAAATTGACTTGCTTCAGACGTTTCATACTGCTCCTGAGAGTAGTTCTATAAGATATCTATTCAGGGGGGAAAAAGTAAGAGTGAGTATTACTTCCTTCTACTAATATTTTTTTGCTAAAAATGTGAAATTTTACACGGAAAATCTTATCTCAGCAAAAACAATCCTGTTGTAAAAATTTTCCCGCCAAGAAAACCTTTAACTCTTCCCCACCAAAAAGAAAGCCTTCACCCTAAACCAAACGAGCTGATGTGTGCATCACATGACTTCCTTTTACACCAATTTAATGTTATTTCTCTATTATTGCAATTTTAATGTGATTCTCTCTCTAACTCTCTAAATATCACCAACAATGGCTACATTAAAACCAGATTTTAAAAAAAATAGCCAAATTTGTCGCCAAGTTGGCGAAAAAATTTGGCAACGAAACGGCTACCAAAAGACTGGCGATATATCGCCAAGTGTCCGCCAAATTGTAACACCACTTGAGTTTGCATCGAAATTAACAATGAATTCCCCCCAAAAAGGGGCAAAAGTCCCCGTTAGAAACACCCGAATGCAACCAAAAAAGGAGGTGCACAACTAAACCTCACTAGGAGTCTACGTACCAAATTTCAACTTTCTAGGACATTACGTTCTTGAGTTATGCGACATACATACGCACATACGTACATACAGACGTCACGAGAAAACTCGTTGTAATTAACTCGGGAAACTTCAAAATGGATATTTCGAGCGTCTATACGTTCTTAGGTACATATGTACGTGTGGTCGGGTCGAAAAAAAAAACTCAGCATTCATTTGGGGGTGAGCAAAATGGAAATTAAGGCCGATTTTTGAGTGAACATTTTTTCGCGAATACAATACTTCCTTTTTTGTAAAAGGAAGTAAAAAAGAGTCACCACTGAGCTGAATATATGTTTTTTTAATCTCATTCTTATAAAATAACAAATCAGGAATGGCTAGGTATATTTGGCAGGAGAACAATTAATTTATAAGAAGCACAAAAAAAAAAAAATCGTCGCCAAGTTGGCGAAAAAACTTGGCGACCAAAAGCTTGGCGATACGTCACCAAGTGTTTACCAAATTATAACACCACTTAAGTTTGCATTGATATTAACAATGATTTCCCCCCAAAAAGGTGCAAAAGACCCCCTTAGGAACATCCGTAAGCAACCAAAAGGGGAGGTGCACAACTAGACCCCACTACGAGTCTATGTACCAAATTTCAACTTTCTAGGACATACCATTTTTGAGTTATGCGAGATACATACGCACATACGCACATACGCACATACACACATACACACATACGCACATACATACAGACGTCACGAGAAAAGTCGTTGTAATTACCTCGGTGATGGTCAAAATGGATATTTCGCGTGTCTATACATTCTTAGGCACTTTTCCGCATGTGGTCGAATCGAAAAAAAAACTCAACATTCATTTGGGGGTGAGCAAAATGGAAATTAAGGGCGATTTTTGAGTGAAAATTTTTTCGCGAATACAATACTTCCTTTTTTGTAAAAGGAAGTAAAAAAACCTCAGCCTTAAGAAGTCATGATATCTAGTATTCCCACCAAGTATCTACCAAACTATCATCCTCCCTGTTCTCCTCTTTCATCACATCTACTTCCGTTAGATCCTCCTCCCACCTTCAACTCCTCAGAAATGTGGATAGATCCTTTAAATTGTTTATCTTGTTTAGCGGGAAGCTTTTCTAGTTGAGGTGGTTGCTTGGTGAACAAAGTTATGAGAATTCTCTGTAATCTTAAAGGGAAAGATCTTTCTCAATTCCGCTTTTTACGAACAATAATAAGTCATCAACAACGTCTTTTAGAATTCAAGTGGTATGCGACTTTGATTGAAACATTTTAAGTTCTGACTGATGGAGATCTTTCCACAAAATTTTGAAGAGCTTAAATAATAGAACATCGGGTCTATAACTAAGAAAGGCAAGGACTTCTTTAAAGACACACTCTGCAGTACGATTTCAAGTGCATGCTGATGGCAATTCAAATGTAAGTTCCGCAATCCGTACAGTTTTTGCTTTAAAAAATTGCATGCACAATTTATACGGCTGGTATTGCAAGCCGTTGTATCAAACACTACAGCTTTAACAGTTAGCAATAAAGAGCCATCATCTAAGATATATGCAACTGAAGAAATTTCTAGTCCAGTACCTGAAGGTATCTCGGGAATTCCGAGTAGCTGTTCAACATTGGGACCTGAAGCTATCACGGTAAGCTTATCGGGCGTTCTTTTTCCAGTTACATCTGGAAGTAGTTGTATCCCAGTGAATAACTACCAAATCTAAGTTTAGATTCATGAAATTTGATTTTATCTCTCAAAGATTTTATCTTGCTCTCGTAAGGGATGTACGGTTGATCAGAAACTCATTTGGATTTAAATTTACGGCATCTACATAGGCTGTTAATATACGAACATCAGCAGCTTTATCCCTAATATGGCATCTCTAATATGGCCCTTATGGCATTAACAGTGCTGAAAGGCGAGCAGATATCAATAGTTGTCAAGCTTTTTTCCATTGCATTGGCCAGATGTAGAAAAAAGATTCAACAGGTTAGGATAAATTCCCATTTCGGTTTCTAAATCTTGTGATTCGCAATTAAAATTTTATGATGCTAAAGATCTATGTACTGAAATAGAGGTACAATATTTTGAAGTATAAATTTTTACATTATTCGGATCTGAAATGTTTTTAAAATTATATTTTAGATATTGAATATATAGTACATTTTTAAGTTAGCGTAATCGAGGATTTTTCAAAATTTATATTTTAAAAATTAAAAATTTCATAAACATTTAAGTATATTTATAACTAAAGAACAGAAAATTGAAATGTAATTGCCATCACTTATATTTATAGCATTGAAACCTTGCGACCCTATTTGCCACACCTATTACAGACACACGAAATTTTGTAAATCTACACCCGCAAAGCCAGAAGGCAATTTTTTGTTGCCGAAGAATTATACATTAATGGCTTTAGAATCCCTTGGGTCCATCTTGGTGGAAAGAAATGTTTCCCTACCGCTTGGTTTGGAACGAGCGCAGAAGAGCGATATGCCTGACCCAAGGCCGTTGATGTACATGTACCTTCTGTAATATGTAAATTTTTGCAGAATAAAAGTGAGACAATTGTCGGTCTGTAAGTAGCAGCATCGATTGAGTTTCAAAATTACTTGAAATATAAAACGTAAGAATATTTTTGCATAAATATGAGAAAATCCGCAATTTTTTCTTTGAAACTCAAAAAAAAGGGGGGCCTTAGGAGCACGGGTTGGAGGATTGAAGTAAATTCATGGATTGAAGTAAAATTTTGCAAGAATCATTTATTTGTACAATGGAACAAATTAAGGGGGCATCGCGTAAAATATCTACAACTTCAAAAATAAGGACCACCCTAATATATACAGTGGCTCCCAAAAGTGTTCGTACACTTTGAAATTTTTTAGAAAAACCAATATAACTCGAAACTGAATTCGAATATGAAGTCCAATATTTTTTCACATCATTCCTATGTCATTCTAAATACAACCCATTGGTTTTTTTCAAAATATTGACGGATCTTCTTTTTGAAATGGATCAGAAAACGAAGAGACAGAGAAATAACACGCCACAAAAGTCATCGTACACTCAAATATTTTCGAATAAATTCATGATTAAAATTATCATATGCCATTTTATTAATATTTTTGTATTGTGTTAACCCTTAAGAGTCATTTGGCTTTAATTTTTTGTTTATTTATTCCTTAATATTGTGCTTATTACTGTAAAATGGCTAGTATTCATAAAAACCCACAAACACCATTCAAAATTTGAATTTTTTTCCCACAGTAGTGGTAAATTGGTTTGAAATGTCTCTAAATTAGTTAATTTATTTGTTTGTATAGTAAAGTGCTTGATAAAATTCTTTAAAGAAAGGAATTGGACCGTAAACAAGGTAAAAAAAGGTCAACCGGCAAAGTTGACAAAACGTGATCGGAGATTTAAAGTTAAAAAAATTATGAAAAAATACACATTTGAGTGCTGTAAAAGTTTCTGCAGAGTTAAATGAAACATTTTAAATTTAATTTTCACCTAAAATTGTTCGCCAAGTTCTCTGATTATCTGGATTAAATGGGACCTCTTCCCGCAGAAATTTTCTTGGTCGTGCGAAAAACAGAACGCTTACGCTTTTCGCTGCAAAATCGATGATAAATAAGCTAAAAATGCTTTAGAACCACGTCTTACTTACAAATAAAAATTAATTCAACATTTTAGGTTAAATTGTTGTATAACTGTAAGTAGAAGATAAAATTAGGAACTTAATCTTAAGAACTTATTTGGATCAGTTAATCAGGACGGTGAAGGTTTTCTAGTGTGAGGGTGCATATCAGCATCAGGACTTGGTAGTTTGTAATTTTTTGATGAAATAATGAATCATGATGTTCCTTTAAATATTTTAAGAACCAATTTTGAACTCTTATCCAAAAATTTTGTTATTGGAAATAACTTTGTTTTTCATCAAGATAACGATAAGAAGCACACGGTTTTCAACGTTTGCGTCTAGTGCCTCGAAAATTGTCCTAAAGTTTAGAAAATACCCCTTCAATCTCCAGATTTTAACTTACTGTAACGTATTTTGAGATATGTGGAGGCTAGATTACGAAAATAGGGCTTTAAAACGAAAATAGAGCTAGAAACAGTAAGACTCGAAGTGTGGTTGAACACCTACTCAGAAATTACTAAAAAAAAAAAAAAAAAAAAAGAAAGAAAAAGAATGAAATCTATTCCCAGATATTTAAAAGGTGTTATGAATACTGTATGATGTTCTACTAATTAATAACTTAATCAAAAATTGGATTATTCAATAATATATAGACATTTTATAAAGTGTACGAAGACTTTTGTGAGATAAAATTTCCGGCACGTTTTGGTTTTTGATTTTTAAAAAATTAAGTTTTAATATTTTTTAAAAACTTTTCAAGTAGTTTTGTTAAAAAATGATCTAGATCTTATAATTAAATACCCATTCCGAAATATTAATTCTAACCAATGGATTGGGGCCTATTTCGTTGAAAGTCGTAGGTGTACGAAGACTTTTGGGAGCCACTGTATATATATATATATATATATATATATATATATATATATATATATATATATATATATATATATATATATATATATATGAGTTTTTTCACTCACGTAAAAAAAAGGATGCGAAATTGAAGAGAAAAAATACTGAGTTAAAGAAGTAAAAAGGAGGGAAAGGACATCAGACGTTTTTCCTTGTTTCAGAAAAAAAGTTTGGATCCATGTCAAGTGATCCAAAGTTTTTTCCCTCACCTTTTTGTATTTCTTTGAAATTCGGCTCATCAATTGTACACTTCGAGTTAATCAAAAGCCCAAATTTTTAGATTTTTATCTCTTTTATTTTTTTATTAATGAGACTTTGATTTTTCGAAAAACTCTTTTTCATGGATGCTTGAACATAAAATGGACGATAACTAAACACCAAATATAGATAAATAGATTTGGTAAAAAGCATTGCAAGTACATTAGTTGCTGTTTAATGGAATATGCAAAATGAGTAGTTTCAGAAAAAAAAAATTGTTTTTAAAAAATGAAATGTAAATTTTAAATTTAAATTTCTCAGAGAACGTATAATGATTTTTTTTTTAATTCTCAAAGATTTATGTGTGTTTTATCTTCATTTGTGCAAAGTTTCAAGTTGGGATCTCAATGGGATCCTACTTTTATGACTGTTTAAAAAAAATTTGACTTATGAAACAATGACATGTTTCAGATTTTAACTAGTTAAATATGTGGTTCTCTTACTGGGGATAGTCTAGTAAGTAGTAATTGATCATGACTGTGCTTGAAATGAGCTGACATGAATTTTTAGATTGGTACCCTCCCCCCCCCCCCCGCCACACAACCAATTTTTATCTTTTCTTTTTTTTTCAAAGCTGCATTCAAAAAAAAAAAGCTGGCACGCAAGAGTTATAATCATAATAAAACTGGGACGCACGCTGTTAAACATCAGTAGTGACTATGGCTTATAAAGGGGGGGGGGGGGTTTGTATAAACTAAAAGTCAGAAAAACTTTAACAGACAAATATAGAACCATCATCATTACATGCAACATAAATAGATTTAAAACAAGCCTTTAATTCCAATTCTAAATCTTTATGCTTACGTTCTAATAGTTCAAAGTCACTAATTTCAAACTCTGTTAGTTCCCTCTGTTAGTCTGTAGTCTGTAGACCTTCTGTTTAAATTTTGTAAGTTGCATTTTGAGAACTCGCTTTCTCGATAATAGTTCTTTAAGAGTTTCAGACATGGTACAATCGTATATACGTTCACTTACCTTATAAGGATATACGCGTAATACTTTCGCAACTAAATGCACTGTATCACTCGAATTTCACTGATTCTTAGGAGCGTATATCCACACAGCTCCTGTGAGACGGACCATATTTTGTTGGCCAAAATTACCAACTTCGATAGCCAAAAAATGCACTTAACACCTTGTGCAAAAAAAAAAAAAAAACTTTTATTAGAGACACTCTCAAAGAACAGAACTTAACAGACTGAATTAGCCATCAGTTATAAACGTGGGCCGCGTAGCGGCGGTTACTGCATTATATGCTAATTTGCATCAACAAATAGGTTAATTTCAAGTAGAACTATCCACAGAAAATGACTGGTTTGGAGTGACATAATTTGAATTAGAAAATCAGTATTATGTTCAAGGTAAAAAAAAACTTTTCCAGTTCACTTTTCTTGAAATAAATAATTTTTTGAATTTACACAATTTGAAGAAAACTTAATTAATAATATCAAATGTTTTGATGGGAGAAATGGTACTATTTCGCTCAATCAGTGATTACGTGAGTGAACTAGTATTTTGGAAACATATGACTTTCATAATGCACTCAAAAGGACAAAATAACTTTTCTAGGTCAGAAAGGACAATTTAAGAATTCCTGTAGTTTTCGAAAATTCCAAGAAAGTGACACCACAAACGAAGAAAAGTGCGGTTCTAGTCATTTTAAACCACTTTCCCAATAAGAAAAATATGCATGTTTCAACACTCAAAGTTATGATTGAAAGCTAGATAATGATAAGAGAAATTCTCTTCATGACTTGAGCCGCACTTTTCTTCGTTTGTGGTGTCATTTTCTTGGAGTTTTTGAAAACTACAGAAATTCTTAAATTGTTCTTTCTGACCTAGAAAAGTTATTTTGTCCCTTTGAGTGCATTATGAAAAGTGCTTAGTATTTTTTCAAAAATTCAGTTATTTATCGTCTATCGTTTGTTAAAAAGATGAATATTTGTTAATGAATAGCTGCTGTGATCTAGCAGAAAAAAAAAATCTTAAATAATAATCGAATGTAATTTCACTACACATACTCTTAGAAACGATTTTTGCATTTCTAAATTAATTTTTTATAGTAATTTTTTCAAATTCTTTAGTTTATGTTTTATGTGTATGAATTTTTAAAGCTTTTCAGCTTTGTTCCGAAAACTACTTAAAGTTGCTGCGTATATCAACTTTTTGCTTTTTGTTTTAATATTTGCTATTTTACTCTGTTAATAGGAAAATAATAACTTTTTTGAAGAATAGATGACTGCCCTTTGTACTTTAATTCTTGTTGTAATAATACATTTTTTAAATACTAATCTATTGCTTTTATTGCGCAATTCTTTAAAACTTTGAATTTGTAATATTTTATGTTGATTTCCTAAACCGCATCTCATGTAATACCATGTCTCACAGCAAAACATTTATTATTATAGGTGAAATATTTAAATTGTTTAAAGTAAAAAATTGTTTTGTATCAAGAAAACTAATTTTCTAATTCAAGTTATAGCTTTCAAAATCAGTCATTTTCTCTAGATAATTTTACTTGAAATTAACCTGTCAGTATTTTTGTGCTTCCTTTTGAGAAATAAAATGAGTTTGGTACAAATTGGATCATTTTACTTCCTTTTACAAAAAAGGAAGTATTGTATTCGCGAAAAAAATTTCACTCGAAATTCGGCCTTAATTTCCATTTTGCTCTCCCCCGAATTAATGTTGAGTTTTTTTTCAACCCGACCACACGCGGATAAGTGCCTAAGAACGTATAGACACCCGAAATATCCATTTTGACAATTCCCGAGTTTATTACAACGGGTTTTCTCGTGACGTCTCTATGTACGTATGTACGTCTGTAAGTATGTGTGGATGTATGTGGCATAACTCAAGAACGGTATGTCCCAGAAAATTGAAATTTAGTACGTAGACTCCTAGTGGGATCTTGTTGTGCACCTCCCTTTTTGGTTGCATTCGGATGTTCCAAAGGGGGTCTTTTGCACCTTTTGGGGGGGGGGGAATCAATGTTAACTTCAATGCAAACTCAAGTGGTGTTATAATTTATACAAACACTTGGCAATATATCGCCAAGCTTTTGGTCGCCAAGTTTTTTCGGCAACTTGGCGACAAATGTCGATTTTATTTCATTTTTTTTTAAAGTCTGGTTTTCATTTGCCATTGTTGGTAATATTTAGAGTTAACAATTGAATCACATTAAAATTGCCAATAATGGTGAAATAACTTTGAACTTGTGTAAAAGAAAGTCATGTGATGCACACATCAGCTCGTTTCATTTCATTGTTACATTGTAATGAAATAAATTGTTTTCTACAACATCTAGTATGTCAACTTGATGGTTAAGTACCTGTGTAGCTGCTTCCGTAGGTAGGAAAGCACCGCCGTGTGATTTGGTGTTGCGGCGTTTTATTCCAGGGGATCTCGGGGAGGGTCGGTGGGAATGGGAAAGGTACGTTCTGACTTGAAGCGCTCGATTAGTGATTTTAGCCAAACTTTGAAATTAAGTTGTGCGCTTAGTATTTAACAAAGATATATATTGCAGATATTCCTTTTGTTCAAAATTTTAATTTCTACAAGTAATCTGCAGATATGTATGACCATTGGAAGCGTTATTTTTGAGATATTGTTATATTAATGAAAAAACAGGTGTTTTGTGTCACTAATTTGTCCGTAACAGCTAAAGCTCACTTAGTAGAAGGGGGAAAACTTAGTATGTTCATTCCAGACATATACGGATCAGATCAAAGCAATTTCCAGCTTTCCACCAATTACTTCCGTGTTCGACCTTTTTTCACTCCCCACCCCCTCCCCAGTTAATGCATTTTTATTTTTGTTAAAATTCAACTATAGTTCCTTAAAAGTACAAAAAAAAAAAAAAAAAGACCTTTAAATAACGCAAAAGTAGCTACATTATATTTTTATTAGTTACCGAAGGCAAAGTTTAATAAAACTTGGGAGTGGGGGGCGGGGGAGGGGACGAAAATGTTTAGTTTAGAAAATAATTCAATTTAACTCATTTTTCTCTGCTATTTTATCACTCAGACGATGAAAATAACTGAGCTGAACTTCCACTGACTTTAAAGAGTTTAACTCATGTTGTAATTAATTAAGGATCATCGAGTTTCGACACGAGTATCAAGCTTCATCTAGAGTAGTTCTACGTACAGAGGCGGCTCGTGCCGTGAAAAAGTGGGGGGCCAGATCATGGGTGCACCCGCACCCCACCCCTGACTTTTGAAAAAAAAATAAATATTTTTTAATATTTAAACTTTTTAAAAATAACTATTTGTGTTGAATAAATAAAATTCCTTCCAAACAAAAAACAAAGCTACAAAATACTTAGTAACTACTAAGTAAATCACGAAAGATACAATCTCATGTTTATGTCCATGATTGCCGGTAGGGTGGTGCACTTTCACCCCTAAGTTTCAAAAATAAAATGTAATTAATCAGCAAGGGAAAAGCTGCAAAATATGTCACAAAAATTATCAATCTCAGGTTTATATCCAGTACACTCTCCGGCGCTGCATTACGCCTCCCTTGCATTACCGGTAAGGGGCTGCGAGGGAAGCACTTTCAGCCCTTGGCTTTTCAAAATAAATAAATAAATTTTAAAAAGTAATATTAATCTAATATTTTCAATAGTAATATTATTATTTTTTTCAATAACTAGTTATTTTGAAAGAGTAAAATTAATTTTATTTTAAGCAAGGTCAAATTACAAAAATGCAAAAATATTGTGATCAGTGAAATATGTAAATTGTAAACTAAATAGCTGTAACAAAGATGAAAATACATCTCAGTATTCGCTTTAAAATAAATAAAATAAAAATAAATAAACTAAGTTTAAAAAAACTAAAAATCGATAAATGAAAAAAACTAGTTAACAAAGTTCTTAGCTATTTACATGCGGGTGCACATTTCTGCGTATGAATTTGCTGGTCCCATGGTCCGGATTCAGAATTTTTATACAGATCTTTATTATTATTACTAATAATAAAGCTGAAAGTCTCTCTGTCTGGATGTCCGGAGGATGTCTGGATCTCTGTGACGCGCATAGCGCCTAGACCGTTCGGCCGATTTTCATGAAATTTGGCACAGTTAGTTTGTAGCATGGGGGTGTGTACCTCGAAGCGATTTTTCGAAAATTCGATGTGGTTCTTTTTTTATTCCAATTTTATGAACAAAATTATCATAAGATGGACGAGTAAATTACGAAATTATCATAACGTAGAACCGTAACATGGGCACAAGCCGATTGGCGAGATACGAAATTATCATAACGTGGAACTATAACATGGGTACAAGCCAATTGGCGAGAAAATTCACCATACATTATTTGTAAATATACAGGCGAACAAAAGACCTTTTAATTTTTCTATTACGGGCAAAGCCGTGCGGGTACCACTAGTAATGAAATAAAATCAAACTCTTTTTATGTTCTTCTAATTATTGATTACTTGTCACATTCTCTTTAAAACTACATGGGCAGTGATTTAAAACAAATGTAATAATTTCTGTGTAAGAATGGGAAGACATTTTTTGAATTAAAAAAATGATCTTGTAACGATACAAGCACACACGTACATGCAATAGTTTCGCAACTAGAAAATAATTTTTAAGGGAAGGGGGGGGGGGGCACAATAGGAAAAAATCTCATCGATTTGATTTGCTCACCAAATCTCTCAATTTTGAAACATTTAGTTTTAAAAACGCAATTTCAGGCGAACTTTGGTGATGTTAGGGAAAAGAGCGATACAGGAGACTCCACGGAAATTTGTAGAAATTAAAGTCTTAAAACGCCGTTATAGGACATAATTATTGACGTTAGTTTAAGAAAGTTTAAGAAATGAAGCTCCGAGACTCTCCCCGATCATTTTTTTCCTTTTTTTTTTTTGAAAAATAAATAGAAACTAATTCCTCCTCCCCCTCCACTTTTTCGAAATTTTAGTTCCAAAACTGCAATTGTACACAAACTTTGAAAATATTTACGAGAATGGGTTCTTGCGCTCTCCCCTGGAATGTTTTTCAAACTTGAAGTCCTAAAAACTTAAGCACAATATTCTATGATATTATAAAGAGGGGTTCAGAGAATATTCCACTTAAATTTTTTGCAAGTGGCTGTTTAAAAAACATTTTTTTTTACGATTATGATATTAAAGGAAGGCTGTTCGGGGCCACTTGCCCGAATCTTTTCGGAAAACAAAGTCTTAAAAACTCGATTGTAGGACTATATTTGGTAACATTAAGAACAGCAATCTTTCGAAATTGAAGCTCCAAAAAGGCAATTTTAAGCGATGCTGTAAGGCTATTCAGAGACTTTCCTGGAATTTTTGCGAAATTGAAGATCTGGAACTGAAAGTTAAGATTTTCCGTAATGTTTTCTGCGTGGGAAGGGGCGGATTCGGAAGAAAGACTCTTTTATTTTCAGACGAACTTGAAAACAGAAGTATAGTGCCTAGAATAGAAGCTAAGAAATAGGGCGGGGGCAAATAGCTGACCAACTAGCTGTAACTATTGAATATTTTTAATTCAAAGATTTCTTTTTAAAAGAAATTAAGATTTAGCATTACATTATTTATTTATTTTTTTTTTCGAATTAAAATTCAATTTCTTCACCGATCCCGAGGAAGTTCTGTTGGGAGAATACTTTCTAACAATGCTCTGGAGAAAAAGGGAAAACGGACAGGCCTTGGGAAAAAATGTCTTGTGTTACGACCGGCTTTGCGCCGATCTTTCTTGAAGGAAAAGTTGAGAATATTAGGACACACATTTCAGAAAGAAAATGCAACAATGTACATTTTTAAAAATATCTCCTGACCCTTTCCCCTCCCACACATACAATCCTTTTTTTTTCTTTTTTAATTATTATTATTATTATTTCAAGCATGCACGCACAGAGAAAAAAAAGGAAAAAAGGAAAATAAATAAAAAGTTATAACTTATTGTCTGAAAAAAGTGAGGGGCTCGGGCTCCCTCTGGCCCCTCCCACTGTCTACGTACTTTCCCATGGTACCAAACTCGAAACGACACATTAATTTATTCACATGAAAAAGCAGTTTCATGCCGTTTCTAGGTCAAAAATTGAAATAAAACGAGCTGATGTGTACATCACATAACTTCCTTTTACTCCAATTTAATGTCATTTCCCCATTACTGGCAATTTTAATGTGATTCAATAGTTTACTCTCTAAATATCACCAACAGTGGCCAAATTGAAACAGATTTTTAAAAAATCGCCAAATTTGTCGCCAAGTTTGCGAACAAGAGACTGTCGATACATCGCCACGTGTCCGCCAAATTATAACACCACTTGAGTTTACATCGAAATTAACAATGATTTCCATCCAAAAAGGGGCAAAAGACCCCTTTAGAGACACCCGAATGCATCCAAAAGGGGAGGTGCACAACTAGACCCCACTAGGAGTCTAGGTACTAAATTTCAACCTTCTAGGACTTACCGCTCTAGAGTTATGCGACATACATACGCACCTTCAGACGTCACGAGAAAATTCGTTGTACTAACCTCGGGAATCGTCATTATGACTATTTCGCGTTCTTAGGCACTTATCCACGCGTGATCGAGTCGGAAAAAAAAAAAAAAAATCTCAATATTCATTCGGGAGTGAGTAAAATGGAAATTAAAGTCGATTTTTGAGTGAAAATTTTTACGCGAATACAATCTTTTACGAATACTTTCTTTTCTGTAAAAGGAAGTAAAAATGAAAAAAATGAAAAAAAAGAAAAAAATCACATGTGCGTGTGCCCCCCCTTTCCTCAATATATGTTTTTCTGTGATGGTTCTGCTGAGTTTATGAAATTTGGAACAAAACTAGTTTGAAGCATGAAAAGTAGGGCATCTAAAATCGTTGTTTCTAAAATTTTACTCCGTTCTTTTTTACTTCCTTTTACAAAAAAGGAAGTATTGTATTCGTGAAAAATTTTCACTCAAAAATCGACCTTAATTTCCATTTTACTCACCCCCGAAGGAATGATGAGTTTTTGTTTATCGACTCGAATACACGTGGATAAGTGCCTAAGAATGTATAGACACGCGAAATATCCGTTTTAACGATTCTCGAGTTAGTTACAACGAGTTTTCTCGTGACGTCTGTATGTACGTATGTATGCGCATTTGTGCGGATGTGCGTACGTGGGTATGTATGTCGCATAACTCAAGAACGGTATGTCCTAGAAAGTTGAAATTTGGTACGTAGACTTCTAGTGGGGTCTAGTTGTGTACCTCCTCTTTTGGTCTCATTCGGGCGTTTCTAAATGGGTCTTTAGCCCCTTTTTTGGGAGAAATCATTGTTAATTTCGATGTAAACTCATGTGGTGTTATATATTTGGCGGACACTTCTCGATATATTGCCAGTATTTTGGTCGCCAAGTTTTGTCGCCAACTTGGCTACAAATTTGGTGATTTTTAAAAAAAAAATCTGGTTTCAGTTTGGCCACTGTTGGTGATATTTAGAGAGTAAACTATTGAATCACATTAAAAATGCCAATAATGGAAAAATGACATTAAATTTTAGTAAAAGGAAGTCATGTGATGCACACATCAGCTCATTTAATGTAAAAACTATATTGCGATATGAGGTACCACCAAGTTTAACATGTATGTATTAATACGCAAGTATCGAAATATTTTACTGATTAATTATATAGAATAAGCAGGAATGGGGAGGGGGGCAAAAAATGAATTTCGTGCCCAGTGTCTTCAAATATCTTAGTCGAGCCTTACGGGGGGGAGGGGGCGAAATAAAAATGTGCCCCATGTCCAATATTAGAATGATCGGTCTCTGCTGTAATCCCAAAAAATCTTGATTCCCAGTACGCCAATCATTGCTTTTTACTTCCTTTTACAAAAAAGGAAGTATCGTATTCGCGAAATAATTTTCACTCAATTTCAATTTCCAGTTTGCTCACCTCTGAATGAATGTTGAGGTTTTTTCTTTTCGACTCGACCTCAGACAAATAATACCATATTTTTAGCTTACGTGCGTAAATTTAATTTAATAACATTAAAAATAACTTTCAATTATCAAGGCAATGCAAAAAAAAAAAAAAAAAACTTGATAATCGTTGAATCCAAATAGAATTATTAGAGAAACTCCTATGCTTTAATTTGCTTTTAATTATCAAAAGAAAACGTATAAGAAGACAATGCGCATCCTAAGGCTGTTGCTCCTTGGATGTATACAACCTTTTAACCATGAGTCTTTTTACTATAAGTATTTTTGTATATTTACTTTTCTGTTAATATTTTTATTTTATACGAGGATATATATATGTAACAGTATTCTCTCTCATTAATTCCTAGTTACTTGGCCCCAATATAGCACTTTGAACCTATTAACTTTTTCAAGCCTTTTCCCCCTTATATATATGTTTATTTTATGTATATGTGTGTATGTGTGTATGTATGTATGTGTATATATATATATATATATATATATATATATATATATATATATATATATATATATATATATATATATATATATATATATATATATATGTGTGTGTGTGTGTGTGTGTATAGGTATGTGCGTATATGCGATAAGTATATGTATTTCAAGTTTTCCATTCAGTTTCTTTCCCTCCCCCTCAACCACCATGGTACCCTTCACCGGTTAAGCTAGAAATGGCAGGTACGAAGGTATCATTGGTTTAAAATAAAATAAAAATAAAATAAGGCTGTTGCTCTAAACAAAATATCTCGATCTCACAAGGATACTTGGATATAAAAAATGACAAAACATTTATAGGCCATTGCCAATAATGTTTGAGACTGAAAAAAATTTAAAACAGAATGAAACCCATTAGAAAAGTAAGAAAATATAATAAAATCAAAAAGAAAAATAATTTACGGGCGATCTGAGTTGGGGAAGGGGGAAGGTTGAGGGTTTTAAGGGGGGGGAAAACAGTTTATCACGATTTCCGGCAAAACTACGAGTCCTATCGAAAAACATTAAATGGCAAAGTTGTTAGTAATACAAAGGTCTACAACTTTTGTATTCGCACTTTTCGCACATAACCTCAAAATTTATGCGAAAAATTCAAAAAACCGACTTTTTGTTTTTTTTCCCACAAAAAAACATTTTTTTTCACGAAACTTACTGAAAAGTTACCTCTTTATGTCTCAAATACATTGTAATTTTCTTGATTTAAAATATTTATTGCTTCTCCTTATTTTGATTTAATATTAAAAAAGCATCATAATTTCAATCGAAAAATCTCACGTCAAAACGTCTGATTTTAAAAAAAAATTGGTTCGAGGTTTTTTTTTTTTTGGAATCTCTACTTTTTGATGTACAAAAAAAAGACTATGGAAAATTTTCGCAAAAAATGAAAAAAAAAAAAAAAAAAAAAAAAAAAAAAACGAAAAACTTGAATTTGAAAAAAAAATTGTCACTATTATGTAAAATTATTATATTATGCTATTATTATACTCTGCTATTTATTCGGAACTCCAGCGCTCGAATACGCTACCTTGCGGTGATTTACAAAACTGCAAATGAAGCGTTCCACGTGTGTCTGTTGACGTAAACACAGGCAGTTTGTTCTGAGTATTTATTAACGCAATCGATGTGTCTTAGTTTGCTTTCAGCTACAGAAATTAATTCGTCACTTAGTAGTATTCTCGAGCTTCTCAAAATAATGTTAGTTTTCATTATTTCCTTAATAATTGGTAAAAGCGAAAATACTGGATTAACAAACTTGGATAACGTTATACAAGGTAAAAAATTTTATTGTTTTGTATGAATTCGTAAGAATATGGTTTTTTTTTTAATCTTAAATTAATTAAACTTACCATATTTTACAGCAGCATTTAGTTGGAATGGACAGTATGCAAAATATTTTCTTGAATATATTATCGTAGAACAAAATGAATAACCGAGAAAGAATTTACATTATTCCTTTTATTCTCAGCTGAAAGGTATCGCCAAATTTGTTTAGGGTTATATAGTTTTGGTATTGTGCGAGCAAAGTAGCCTTGGCGAGATTTCGCGTTTTTAGTTAAACCATTTTTAATTTTTATCATGAGTGGAATAAAATGGTAGTAAAGATTACAGAATTCGATAAGTGAAAGGAAATAATGGTCAATCAACTGAAAAGAAAACTACCACCATATATCCGTGAGAATTTTGTTGATGATTTGCATAACATGACACAATTAAATCGTAACTCAGAAATTAGAAAAATCGAAACAGAAAATTTTTAAATTAACCGATTCGGGAATTCAAGAGAAATAACTCAGCTACAAATGGAAAACAAGTGCTAGCCAAAGCAAAGCAAAGAAGTATCATCTTCTTTCGATAATAATTTGTAATGTCATATTAAATTTTCTAGCATTAATTGTTATTCTTGTCAGGCCACAATTATTATTTAGTTTTATCAAGAATTGATAAATATCGAATTCAACATCGTGGAAATGGCTGCTTAGAACTATGAACTACGTACTTTGCATTAATGTTTGACGTTTAGTAATGCTTCTTGAATTCTCATTTCTTTCTACGTGGGCCAGAATATCCACAAGACTTTGAAAATTAATTTAAAAAGAATAAAGCGAAAAAATCATACGTACGAACAAAAATCACAACACTTTTAGCATTTTCTTCGTTACCATGTGCGTTTGTTTTAGTTTTCAATTCCGCCATTAGACAGTGACTTCAGTGCCCCCTATAGTTCGTTGGAGTTGCGAATTAAAATTTACTTTATTTACTCGAAAAAACGTAAGTTTTCATGTTACATTGATAAATTAAAAAATTGAAAATCAAAATATACTACAAAATTAACAGTGAAATAATTTAATAAGTTTATACTCTATAAGGCATCTACGATATTTTGAGAAAGTTGAAGTGTAGTTTTTAAATTATATGCGTACGTGCCTATCTACAACTTTTTAAAGATACCTTATATACTTGATGGGTCTACAGAACCTTGTAGCCTTCAGAAGTGCGTAATGGTCTAGAAAGATGTGGGGCTTAATACCTGATAGGGCTGGGTGATATCAGAATTTTAATACCGCGATATATCGCTCTCCTAACACCGATATTTTTGATGTATCGATAGATTAAGGTCGTTAAATTCAACATTTTATGGCAGGGGGTTGAAAACATATAAATGCAATGCCTAGTGTCTGCAACAGAGAAAAGCCATCGACAATCTTAGTGAATAAATATTTCAGCGATGTATTCTAATAATAACTACAGAAAGAATGCTCATGTGTGTGTGCGGGGGGGGGGGACCATGAGGAAGATTATACTATTAAATTCTTCTAAAGTAATTCCTCTAAAAGTTTCAAGTCTTTTTATTAGTTGGTCTCAACTCTTGGGGGTAAATGCAGGCTTTGTAAAATTGAGGGGTGCCATTGCAGTTGGGGGGAATGGGTACCCCTAGTTACATCATCTGCAACAGGGAAACTCCATCGGACATTTTGATAAGTAAATATTACATCGATTCATTCGAATAATAATGGCTAAACCAGGCGTGCCCATTTGGGAAGAGGGAGGGGGGTCATGATGTTGAGTTAAAATTATCAGAGATTAAAATTATCAGAGAAGTTATTTTGAAAGGAGTTTAGTCTCTTCAGTAGAAGATCGCGTTTTGCGGGAAGTGCAATAAAATTGAGGGTGCCATCGCAGTTGAGGGGGGGGGAGCAATTATAGCTGTATCATCTGTTTATTAACATCTACAATAGAGAAAAGCCATGAAAGAAGGTAATTATTTCAGCAGTTTATGCGAATAATAATAGCAAAAGCAGGGGTCCTTGTAGGAGGGGGGGGGGGGGTATGAGGAACACAATGCCATTAAAATTTTTTGAAAAGTTTTTTTATAAGGATTTTAATCTCTGTAATAGATGATGGTGTGGCTGACTATATCACTGAAATCATCAGGAAATTATTTTTGACGGATTTTAGACTCTTCAATTCAATAGAGGAGCCCGTTTCTTTTTTTGGGGGGAGGGGGGAGACTCTCGGTAAAATTGAGGGTGTCGTCGCACTTGAGGGGATGGGCTTCCCTAACTATATTATTTGTATATCGAGATCTGCAATGCAGAAAAGTCATTGGACATTTTGAAAGGACATTAAAGTATTGCTAAAGCAGGGATCCCCGTGGAGAGGGGGAAGGGGGGTATGAGGCACACTATATAGCTGAAATTATCAGATATGTTATTATTAAAGGATTTTATTTTCTTCATAGAGAATCCTGCTTTTTTTGGGGGAGGGGCAAAATTGAGGGGGGCACTTGGAGATAATTGGCACCCCTGGCTTTCTACATATTAAGGTCAGCAATAGAGAAAAGTCATCGGAAATCTTGATCAGTACATGTTTCAGCAATTCGCTCTAACACTAACAACTGAAGTAAGCTGAAACATGGTGGGGGGGGGGGGGGGGTGTCATGAGACAAACTTCACCACTGAAATTTTTAATGAAGTTATTTGGAACGGATTTTGGTTCCTTTAACAAGAGTTCGCGTTTCTCTTCGGGGGGGGGGCTTTAAATTGATGCGGTTATTTTTTTTTGAGGGGGGGAGACTTGGACCTATATCGATGCATATCAAGATCTGCAATTGATAAAAGCCCTCGGACATCTTGATAAGTAATGTTACAGTAATTGTTTCTAATAATATTCGTTACAGCGACCCCCCCCCCCCCGCTCATGTGTTGAGGTGGTCGAAGCACAGACCTAATTGTTGAAATTTTTACAAAGGATGCTTGAAAATTTCAAATCTTTATGAAAAAGATCTCATTATCGGGGAAGCGCATTATAAGAGGGGAGGGGGGAGGTGCCGTGTAAACTTTCGATTGATGGTACCACCCTCCACCCATATTTAAATCATCTACACATTAAAATTTTCCTCCTTTATATCATTTGCAAAAACCATACAAGTTCAGAAATGCAAGTTTATTTTCGGTTTTCGACAAAAATCGATGTTTCCCAGAAAACCGGAAATCCTAATAAATGCTACCCTAATTCCGTGACCTATGTTCAATAAGTCTTATCAAATAAAATATCGGATCTTAAACGAACAAGATATAACTCCGCTAGTTCCGATACCATTTCGAAAGAAAACGCAATCGGCATTTCCTCTCGCGCCCCGTAACTAGCTATCCTTCCCTTACCTAACCTACAATGTCGGAAGTTCGCAGTTGTACGTAAGTTCTGAGATTCACAGAATTATTCACGCAATCGAACAAGCGTCACTTTTGGATTCTATCTGATTATCTAAATCAGTGGTTCCCAACCTTTCTCATGTCACGACCCCCTTTTCACCAAGTAAACAACCCACGACCCCCTATGTGTCCCCCATGTATAGTTTAGGTGTCTGTGTGTGCGTCTGTGAGTATATCGTGTGTATGCGCATATAGCACATATTTTGTATAATGACTCAAGCTTCTTGAGGCATTTGTGATTTAAGATTAATTTTTTTTTCTACAATAATTGCAGAAATAAAAACATTATAATCTCAACAATGTTAAACGTACATTTCAGAACTTTCAAAATTTTTGCTTCCTAGCTGAGTCGAATGCAGGATATTGTTTTCGGAGGAGATGAGGTCATAAAGATATAGTCTCAGTGTCTCCAACTTTTATTGAAGCGAATGATTGCATTTTCTTTTAAAAAGGCTGTCGCGATTTCAAAAATTTGGGAGGAAGGCATTTGGAAGACCCTCAATTTTTATCAAACGTATGTATAGCAAGAGAAAGAGAAAGACCAGATTTATTCTTGGAGAGGGGGGGAGGTGTTATTGCTATCGTATGAGCAATCAAATTAAGAGATTTGCGTAATATAAGCGGAGAAAGAGGATTAAGAATATTAATCTTCAGTCGTAAGTGTAACATTCGAGATAATCCTCCCCCGGAAATTGTTCGAAACTGTAGTTCTAAAATTGCAGTTTACATGATCCCTTTTGATGTTCGGAGGAGGAGAGGTTCAGGGAATTTTATAAATGGCTCAAGCTCAGAGACTGTTTTTGAAATTTCACGAAGTTGAAGTTCTAAAAATGAAGTTTTAGACAATGTTTAACAATGGGGAGGGGAAGATGGATCGGGAATGCACTCTAATTTTTCGAAAATGATATGTCCTAAATAAGTTCAGTTGTAGATTACCTTTGTTGAAATTAAGGGAAGAGGAGGGATTCGGGCGACCTTTCCCAGGAAAAATTTCAAATTTGAGGTTCAAAAAACGCAATTATAGACCATTTTTGTAAACGTTAGGGAAAAGGTTTGGGTTTGAAGCCTCTTCCCCTCCCCCCGGAATGTTTTCGGAATTGAAGCTCTCCCAAAAAAATTTAGACGAGTTTTAATGATGTGAGGAGAGAGGACTTCAGGTACTCCCAAGGACATTTTTTGAAATTTAAGTCTAAAACACAGAATAGTAGGTTATCTTTGATGACAAGGGTAAATATTCGGAGATCCTCACCCGGAATATTTTAAAAATTTAAGCCCAAGAAACAAAATTTTTTATGATCTTTAACTATATGAAGGGGAACAACAGGCATTCCTCTGGAATTTTTTTCGAAATTAAAAACCTAAAACACCATTTCTTGGCTACTTTTGATGAAGTCAGGGGACGGGATGAGGTACGGGGCTTTTCCCTGGAATATTTCCAAAATTAAGGATTAAAAATCCAGCTACAGGACATCTTTCTGGATAAACATTGAGGTGTAGAGAATCTCTCATAGAAATTATTCGGAATTGGAAGTTCCAAAAACAAAATTTAAAACGATTTTGAACGATGTTAGAGGGGATGAATTAGGGACTCTTTCGCGGAAATTTTTACAGATTGAAGTCCCTAAATTAAAGCATAAGATAATCTTAGAGGACGTTAGGAATTCGGGTACTCTGGCATGAGAGGGGGGAGGAGAAGGGTTACTGAAACCCTATAGTCCTTTTCTTGGGTTCGCCAATGCGTTCAAGAATTGATGCTACTCTAAAATGATGCTATTTTCCCCCGCTGTATTTGAATTTTTCAACTATGCAATGATATAGTATTTCTAAATGTAGGGGTAATGTCGCGACCCCTTAAGAAATGTTTCGCGAGCCCCTTGGTGGTCGTGACCAGGGGCGGACTGGCTGACTTTGGCCCAGTCGGCAATCGAGTATTTTGGCCCACCTCTGTAAATTAAAAAAGTTAAATTAACCAGTACCGGATCTCGATTCTTCCGAGTCGAGCAAGGGCATTAAGCTACCGCTATAGTTCCTATTTCCCTTTAAGTTTCTAAATCAAGTTTTAAAGTTCTAAAAAAGGAAAATTGTGAAACGTAAAACACTGACACGTTTTTTATGTGCCTTCAAAGGATACTAATGGTATAAGTCTGAAAAGGCACAACTTTAGGTTTCTATCCTGACAACATAGGAAGGACACGAGGAAAGGGAGGAATCAGGTAAATTCCCCCGGAAATTTTTCAAAACTGGTTGATCTGTATAGGCAGAAAGAGAAAAGAATTGGGAGAAGGAGTTCTAGAGTTCCCTTCCAAGCGATATTTTCAAAGTTGATGTCAAAAAGCGTAATTTTACAATTTTCGGTAACGTTAATGACAGGAAAAAGAAAGGGTTCGCCCACGATTTTGTTTTCTTAACTTTCTGTTTCAAAATTGAAGTCTATTTTTGGCTATCTTTGTTTACAATAGAATGCCGAGGGCTCTTCCCAAAAATTCTCCAAAATGGGAAGTTTTAGAAATACAATTTTAGGTTACCCTTGGTAAAGTTAATGGAACAGGGAATCATCAGGAGCTCTCTACGAAAACGTTTCGATTTTGAACTATTAAAAAACGAAAAAATATCATTGGTCACGCTTGAGAGAGGAGGAGGCTCAGTGATCCCATTTGGAAGCATTTAAAAACTGAAGTATACTCTACCCAATTTTAAACTGCATTTAGTTACTATAGGGGGTTTTCTCGTGTCAACAAAAACGATTTAAAAATAATTCTTCGTTTAGTACTTTTCATTTCTTTTGCGTTTTCCCATGTCGATTTAAAAGTCACTTGTAAATCGTTTTTGTTGACATGGGAAAACGTAAAAAGGAATGAAAATTACTAAACGAAGAATTACAAGCATAGCATATACTTACACCCTGGCTGCGAAATGCCTTTTTTCTTCTTTTTTTCCCCTTTTCATTTTTTTTTCCTTTTTTTTTTGCAATGTCATAAAAACTCTTGAACCTGTGAAGTATTATGGTGCAAACCGCAAATTCATACGACAATTTGTTGGTTTTCTATGATTTTTTTAAATATGTCAAGGACTTTTCGGACACCCTGTATTTTAGTACAATATTTTTTAAAAATGTTATTTCATTTCTTTTGCACAAACAAATTTAATTTTACTTATGATAAAACTGTAAGAATATAATTAAAATGATTTCGTCATTCCAGATTATCAGTATGGATGAATCTGTTTGAAAAATCTACAATAAGGCAGATGAGAAGCAAGTGTATGAAATAAAAAAAAGCATATATAAATCGTTTAGTGGGGTCTAGCAAGAAAGAGGGTCGACAATAAAAAAAAAAGATGAGAATTTAACATCAACTTTTATTCATTGAACTTGACAAAGTCAATATAATGATGGTACTGTAATAGCTACGTTTCGTACTTCAAGACAGAGAAAATCAAAGGGAGGAAAAGAATTAAATATAGAAGCTCCAAAATTCCTAATTTCCAATTGCATTGTTTTTTTGCCGTAAGTTTTTCGGTAATATTTCAAACCGAAAAATACGATCAGTTCAAAACAACAATACAAGAGATAATATATTACCGCATATTCAAAAACAAAACACACGGAATGATCTCGATAAAAATATTACAGCTCGTTTGAGTAATATGCCTGATTTAGTTACAGTAAAAAACGCATTGTCAAACTGCTTGTATGTCAACTTTTTATAGCTATTTTCTCATGTTTTATCTCTACGTTTCATGGATTTTCAATTTTTTAAACTCATCGATTTAACATAGAAAACTTACATTTTTTGAGTAATTAAAGTGTAAATTTGTTTTATAAATAGCTTAAAATTTTACAAAATGATGAAAAAAATCTTTTCAAATTCGAGTTTTTTTTTTTTTTTTTTTTTTTCATTTTTTGCGAAAATTTTCCATAGCATTGTATGTTTTTTTTATACCATCAGAAAAAAAACTCGCGCCGATTTAAAAAAAAAAAAATCATAGATTTTGACGTGAGATTTTTCGACTGAAAATTATGATGCTTTTTTAATATTAAATCAAAATAAGTATGACGAATGTGTATAACCGTATAACGAATACCAAGAAACGAACAGTCAAATTAAACCATGTTTTTTCCCATTGATGAAAAAATCCTTTTTCTAAGTTATATTTTTATTTCAAACAAAATTAAGTTGCTTTGTTTGCTTTTAGATGTGTAGAAATGTATTGAAATAGATCTCAGACAGTCTCTAAAAATCAGAACATTCTAAAGGTTTTTAATCTGATCATTGTCCCAAGATCATTGTTTTCTTTTTTTTCTTCCATTTTCTTAACATTTTTTAAACAAAATAATTCATTTTATCAAGAAAATTTTATTTGAAAACTTAATATATAATTATTCAAGTATCTTGTATATCGACTGCAGAATATTGTTCCTCTAACACTTAACGAAAGGTAAGATTTTTTCTCGTCAACTATTACAATGAAAGTAAAATACATTTTCTGCGAATCAGATTAAAATCATTTATATTTGCTATTAAATTTAAATGCAGTCTCTTTGTTCCATAAATGAATTGTACGGTTCAACAAATAGAAAAACGAAGTGAACGAAATTGTATAAAGAAAGCTCTAGAAACTTCACTTTTAACCATCTTATTAAAAGACTACTGACCCGTTGGCAAAGTTATCTCGTAGAAAAAAGGATGAAAAAAAAAAAGAGAAGTTTTTAGCCAATCAGATTATCTCATTTAGAATCACTCCGCCCCTAAAAATAAAAAAAAAGATTCATAAACAAAAGTAAAGATAAAAAATAAAAATAAATTGATGACAGAGGGGTAAGAAAAAAATGATCAACACAATAAACAACTTTTTTCAGTTACGAGGTGCGGCGAGAGCCAAAGTGTAGTGAACCTTGAGATTCAAGCTTCGGCAAGCTATGAGCTCTAATTTTTGTACGTGATTTATTTTATAAGCACCAGAAGGACTTTAAAAGGGGAGTCAAGGGGGTGAAAATGTATTGCTAATTGCATAAACGTGGGATATATAAAGCGGACTTTTAAAGCGGGCTTATAAAATCTCTCAACTTTCTTTCTTCAGTGTGAGCTGACGACAAAGACGCCGATACGAGATGGAAAAGCACTGGTGGCTGCAAAGTTACGACTTAAATGCATTCGTAACTAAATTCCTAGAGATTTTTCTCTCCTCTGCATTATCGATACTTTCCATTTATCTTGTCACTGAATTTTACAAGTAAGAATTTTTTTTTATAATTCGTAACATTTTAGACGAAAGCTTCACAATTAGATAATGGGTATAGTTTAAAATCGAGTTTCTCAACCAGTTTTCGTGAACCAATACCGGTTCGTGGTAAAACTTAACTGGCTCTCGGAGATTTTACCTCATTGTATTAAAAAAGTTCATATTAGGAAAAGTAGTAATAAACAATTTTTCAAAAGTTTTTTTACATCAAAGCAGTATAGTTTAATAATATAGAATCAATAACTTTGTCTTAGAAAGTTGTCAGCGCCGAAGCGTGCTCGCATTTGTCACGTCTTATATCATTTGCTTTATCTGCAGTAAATTTTTAATTTTTCATATTTTCTGCAATTTTTCGCAAAAGTAATTAACTGATTAAATAATTTCAGTATTTATACATCTTTATATTTAAATACTTAAGTTAAAAATAATAATGAAAAGTGCTTTCGATTTTTTTTCTTATTTATTTTTCGCCTTCTAAAGAACAAGATAACAGTAATTTAACAGTATTAAATAATACCGTTTTACGTTGAGGCTTAATGTAGGTACTGAAATGTCATTATCATCCACCATTTCTATTCAGAATTTGTCTTTAACGGTCTGCCTAGACAGCAAAAAAACTAAAATATATCTCTAAAACAGATTTTTACAATGCTTCAAGTATCCTAACTTGAAATAAAGTTTCTTTTTTTCTCTTGATTCATACATTGGTATGTTTCTTGTATTGTTCAGCATTTTGCGTCATTACCATCCAACAGTTTTTCCAGGCTTTCAGGACCACCAGGTGCATCTGGCGGCTCAAATAACTTCTAGTTTTAGTGGCGGCCATTATAATTTTTTTAGTAAAATAAGAATTTTATGTGTAGAAATTTCTAAGCTTCCTGATTAAGTGTATTTAATATCGAAGTAAATACTAAAAACAAATTATACATCAGTCATTACCATCCTTACTCGTAATGATTTACTTTTAACATTATTGTGCAATTTTGTTCTTTTTTTTGTTTATAATTAGTGAATCTTTGTTCAAAATATGTAAAATTTTAGTTAAATTAGCCATATTTTATGTCTTTTCAGATGAAATATGTTAAAATGTCATTACCATCCATAACAAAAATTATAAACATGAGGTTGGTAATGACCGACTGAGAATAAAATGATACTAAGTGCATTATTTCTAATATTTTAGATGCAGCATTTTTGAAAAATAGTTTTTCGTCTCATTGATGTTTTATTCCATATGTTTAATTGAAACTCATTTGAAAAATTTATTGATGAGTATTTTAAAACATTTTTGCTTCTTTAGCGTTTTTAGTTAATTTGATTTGACTTTGGATAATAAATGTAATATAGTATGTGTTAATCAATGGATTCATGAACCAAAATCAAGGAAATCTAAGAAAAAAAAATTGTATCCATAAAAATTTGTCCGTCGTAAAAATTTAACCCTGAATATCTCTAAAATAAATGAAGATGCTGTGTGAACTTTTGCAGTTTAACAAAAATAAAAAATACATATCTTTCTTTTATATTAAAAAAAATGAACAACTGCACCCCTTGTGAAAAGTTGAAAAGTTTGGAGTTCAAAGTAAGTTTTCTAGAGAATTGCCCTTTGCTGAATAAAGTTTTTATTTTTATTTTTATTTTATTTATTTTTTTTAACAGTTCGTGACAAAATACCAGTCCGTGAAATGTCTTCACAGATTTTTACCAGACTGAGGGCCAAAAAAGGTTGTGAAACATCGGTATTTAGGGTACTTTCCCAAAGTGCAATTTTTATCTTCAAAAGAAATTGTTGATTCTAGAATATTGATAGAATATAGCATTGATAAATAAATTAATTTTCCCTAATAAAAAACTTGAAATTTAAATAATAATTGGTTGCATATTAACTTAAATTGCTTTAGCATTAATATAATAGCTCATATACTTCTTTTTAAAATTACAATTGCTCTTCTATATTTAGTGTCTAAAAGTCTCCAGGAAGTATATCCAGAAATTTTATAGAAACTGCATATATTTAAATAGAAATGTATTTATTTTAAACGTTTTTCTGATGCTAAATTTTGTAATGTTTCTCATAAAATACACATTTATCCTATTTGTTTTTAAAATGTTATTTTAGGTGAATTAAGTTCTGAATAATTTTTGCACTTTAACTGAAACGTTTAGTTATTAGATACTTATGTTTCCTTTCTAGCATTGCAATATTATTATTGTTCTTCATATTTGCTAAACTGTATCCCTATGTTATCCTGGGATTAGATGTCTTACTGTTGCTCTGAGGTGACAATACAATGTTCTTTAAAAATGTAAAGGTCTTAATGCGTTTACTTTTGTGCAAAAACAATTTATGTGATGAAAACAACAGGCGTAAAACATTTAAAAAGGGAGAATTGAACGATATCAGCAAGATGAAACAAATTTCAATTTAAAAAACAAATCACGCGAAAGCAGAAAGATCAGAAACCCTTCATATATAATGCGATTTTACACATTGTGACTCGATAGCATTAAGCTATCGAGTGTTTAGCATTAACTTCCGGAGAAAAAGGGTATCACGTACGCTAAACAGCTATAGCATGCAAATTAGCCTATACTTGTAATATCAAAATAAAAAACGGAAAGAAGTTATAAATAAAAAGACGCTCTTGCTTCCGCAAACTGGTTTGTTAAATTGTTTTTACTCACTATGCATTCTTGCGCAAACTGATTTTTTTTAATTGGTTGTTCTTTTTATACATTCTTCTTCCAACTGATTTTCGTAAATTGTTTATATTCACAATCTATTCTTGCTCAAACTGATTTTCTCTTAAACTGTTTTTACTTATTATTCATTCTTCCGCTAATTGGTGTTCTTAATTTTTTTGTTCTTATACTCTTCCCCCAACTGATTTTCGTAAATTGTTTTCACTCACTGAGCATTCTTCCGCAAACCTTTTCTTTATTTGTAAATTACCAATTAAAAATTCTTTCGCAAACTTTTTCTTACATTTTTTATATTCATAATACTTTTTTGATGTTATTTGTACAGAATAAAAAGATGCTCGTGCCTGCATAAACTGTTTTTACTTTATATTATTTTATTTTGCTATTTTTGCATATGTACTGTATAGATAGTACTGTGTCAATTTAAGTAACACAGTTTTCGGGAGCACCTAAGTGAAAAACTAGACAACATTTTAAGCTGAAACTCAGGGGTTATCAACTAAAAAAAAAATCTCAAAATTAATTTTTAGTTAGAATATAAAATTATTTCACATGTTACCTTTGTGGTAAAGAATAATTCGGTACCTCGGAGGGATACAACACTATGTCCATTTTTTTTTAAATGACATTACTGGGTAAAAATCAGCTTTTCTCATATTCCCTAGAGACATAGAGCACTATGTATGAAACCAGTTATTAATTAATGGATATAGCGTATTTTAAAAGAACATTAAGTCCACTTTTACTTAGAGGGATAGAACACCATGTGGTTAAAACTACTCTCCTGTCAAGTTATGAAAATGGACATAGTGTTGTATCCCTCTGAGGTACAGAATTGAATTTATTACTTTAACTGTGAAAAATATGTTCTTATTAATGGATTAGTTCGCATTTGTATGTAAAATAAACCCTAGCTATGCTCATGACAATTCAGACATTACCAGTGAAACCTGTGTAAGTTGACCACTCGCGGTGCACTACTTTAATGGTCAACTTAAACAGGTGGTCAACTTATAGAGATTGAATTATATAATATAGATTTAATTCTGTGCCTGAAAAAAGCGGTCAACTTAGGCAGGTCGTCAACTTATAAATGTGGTCAACTTTACAGGTTTTACTGTACTCGCAAAACTATCACGTGAATTTTTAACAAGTACCTTAACCATATTAATCGAATCAATTCAAGTAAAACACGATCAAGAAAAAAATTGCTGATTGTGATACAGACCGAAAAATAGTTCATTGTTTGAAAATTTGAATTTAGATGTTCAATAGCTTAGAAAGAATTGCTTTATATTTATACTTTTACCGATGAAATGAGAAAACTTAGTCTTATTCTGAAGCTTTGTGAGTTATATATAGCCTTTCTGATAATAATGTTAAAATGGGAAGGGAGCGGGGGGGGGGGGGGGTGGGAGGGGGTCAGACTATACGCTAATGAAGTGCATCTTTATGGAAAGAGTTTTGACATCCAAATAAAAGTTTTTGCCAGATTAATTTATCACTGAAATATATTGTGGTTTTAAATCATGCATTTTTCCGTATTAATTTGAAATCTACAAAGAAAAATTACATTAAAACTGGATAAATAGGTTTCTTAAAAAATTCTGAACTTTTTTTTTTCTATATCTAGTTTGACCACTAACCTCCAGTCATTCTCGAGAAAATAACATATGTATGCTCGATTAAATTATTGTTTCGAAAAGTGAAATGAATGCAGCTTCTGGCATTCCAGAAAACAATAAGTAATCCTTCATTGCTTAAAGTTTTGTATAGCATTTAAAATAGTTAAGAGTATGGTAAATGCTAAAATGTTGTTTCAATCTTTGCTAACGACTTAGATAAGAAATATAATAATTTTAGTAATACATGTTATCATGTCAAATAAATTAATGCATTTGAACTTCAGTTACTTCTAAAATCATATTACGCAAGCAAAAGGGCTTAGGAACAAAATAATTGAAGAAAAATTCAATAGTTGTAGACTAGTTAAAGCAAAAACAGAAATTGATGTTATTTTGCGAATATAATACTTTTGTTCAAAACGAAATTGAGTGATTGCATTTAAAATAGAATATAATGCCATAAAAAAGAAATGTTTATTTATCCACCATCACAATTTCAATAATAATAATAATAATAATGAGAATTTGAAATACGCAGAAAACTTTCCGTCATAATTTGCTCTTAAATATTTTGTGATTTATTTGTATTTTTATTGACTAAAATAACCTTTGCGCCATCTAAATAATCTTTGTCAAGATTCGTGTTTTTGAAGATGAGTATAACATATAGCTTCATAATTTTCAGGACTGTTATTCAAGAGTGAGAGCACAATTATTAATTATTTTTCACAAGTAGAAACTGAATAAATATCAGTTTTAAAATATTGAGCTAATAAAATAAATTTCAGTATCTGATTCATAAATCAAATTATCACCCACAAATGCTTAAAATTGCAGTGAATATTCATTCTAAAAATCATATTTAAAAGTAGACGTTAGATGTGTGAATGCAGTCTTTTCTTTTTTCTAAATATACTTTTTTTTTTTTTTTTGACATATTAAGTAAGTATCTAAGTGTGTTAAAATCTAACGGCAATTGCGAATGATATCCTTTTACTTTTCTGCAAAAGATTTTCTGTTCAGACCAAAAATAAAAGAGCCGATGTGTGCACTACATGACTTCCTTTTACACCAATTTAATGTTTTTTTCTCTATTATTGGCAATTTTAATGTGATTCAATAGTTAACTCTCAAATATCACGAACAGTGGCCAAATTGGAACCAGATTAAAAAAAATATAAATAAATTTTAAAAAAAATCGTCAAATTTGTCGCTAAGTTGGCGAAAAAACTTGGCAAAAAAAAGACTGGCGATATATTGCCAAGTGTCCGCCAAATTATAACACCACTTGAGTTTTCATCGAAATTAGCAATGATTTCCCTCCAAAAAGGGGCAAAAGACCTCTTTAGAAACACCCGATTGCAACCAAAAGGAGAGGTGCACAACTAGACCCCACTAGGAGTCTACGCACCAAATTTCAACTTTCTAGGACACACCGTTCTTGAGTTATGTGACATGCATACGCACGTTACGAGAAAACTCGTTGTTATTAACTTGGGGATTTTCAAAATAGATATTTCGAGGCTCTATACGTTCTTAGGCACTTATCCACCTGTGGTCGGGTTGAAAAAAAATCCCAAAATTCATTCAGGGGTGAGCAAAATGGAAATTAAGGCCGATTTTTGAGTGATTTTTTTTTCGCGAATAAAATACTTCCTTTTTTGTAAAAAGAAGTAAAAAGGAGGAGACCCAACTGAGAAGTGACAAGCGTGTTTCAAAACCCGATCAGACTACCCGGACAAGCAAATATAAACACAATTGAATATTGATTCATACAAAAATGTTGAAGTTGAAGAACTCGCTAAATACCAGTTCACGTGATATCACACAGTCTGCTTTACATACACCCTTTACATTCCAGCACATCGAATCAAAGTCACTATGATCTCCCAAAAATTTCCTTATTCGACAAATTTTGTCTGAAGATTCAGCAAAATTATAATTATTCGGAAAATTTTGGAGTTCTATTCGGCGAAATTATCATCATTCGGCAAAATTTGGAGTTCCATTCGGAAAATTGAGATTTTCCGCCCTCTCAAAAATTTAAGTTCGAGGCGCCCCTGCATACAAGAACATTACGAATAAAATTTTGATGCAAATTTATACTCACCAATCTAAGACAAACGATTCAAATGAGAAACCTAATATTCCAACATAAGAAGAACGGTAGATATCAAGCTTAGAAGATTTAACAGCAGCTAGATGATAACAGGATGTTTTCTGTACTGAAGAAGGACAAAGTTTTTCAAAAACGATTTGAGTGTGACGTCAAGAGCAGTCTAGCGAGTACAGCATTAAAATTACCCTGTTGGCGCCTCTTGTGCCCCATTTCTAAAGCCACATCAGAAGTATACCTCTGCAACATCTTGCTCAACTATAGATCTGGAACGGTCTTTGTCATGATTTTCTGGCTAGTTCGGGTTAACAACCTATTGCGCAAATTTTTTCAGTCTGAAAAATTGAGAAAAGAATCGTCTTTCCTTTAGGGCTAGTGATGAAATGTTCAGTGTCCGGACTTGACGTATCTTTCCCTATGGGGATCTTGTGCAGTCTTTTAAATTGAAAACTCCGACGGAGGGACTTTTGCTGAACATATTCTTTTACCTTCATCTCCTTAAAAAATGCAAACCTTTTCACATGCTACCTTTTTTTCACAGATAAAGTCAAACGTACCGACAATATATATTTTAATACTTTAAAATACATAGCCTTTTAAATTATATTTGATCATTTCTAAAACAAAGTTATGTTTGCACATAGAAAGACACACACACAACAACAAAAGATGTCAAATTTTGACCAAGAATAATTTATGGTTGAAGTAAGTCCACAGTGTTGTACACTTTTTGGTAAAAGAACAACCAATCTGATGCAACGCCCGCTGTAGTATAGAGTTATAATGCCCTAAAGATTCTTTAAGATGTCGTTTAGTATTTTTAATCGTCACTAGTAATTAAAGTACAATTAAACATTATTTTAAATTATATGTTGAGAAATGTGGGGGAAGTGAAAAAGCGGGGCAAAATGTAAAGGTGCAATATTTACTCCGCGTTTAACGCCACCTATCTGGTAATATTTTACCAATGTATAGTTGCACATGTAGCCTATTCCAGTCAGAAAAAAAAATTACTGCCAAAGATTAAAACTTATAACAATAAAAGCAATTTTCAAACATTGGTACTCTTATTGTAACATTTGTTGCAAATCAAAAATTATTTTTGATATTATAAAATAACGTTTTTGTTGTTAACATTAAAAATATGAATTGAGACCCTCTAATATGCGGTGCAATATTTATTTAGTTAATATTAAGCTTAATTGCATTCTAAATATTTTGTTCAAGTAGTCGAGTACATGTGGGGCGAAGTTGGATGGGGCAAAGTAAAATAGCTTATTTCGTTTACTCGCGCAATTATTTATTAAAACACTTACGTATTCATTTATTGATTAATTTACATTCCTTCATTTAGTAATTCACTTATATTTATTCATCCATTCGCTTATTTTCTTATTCATTCACTGTTTTACTCATTCATTTGTGTTTCTTCAAACATTAATTAATTAATTTAGTTATTCGTTTATTGTTCCATTTTCTTTTCATTTATTCATTCAAAATTTTATTCACAGATTCATTTGATCAAAAATACTTTTTACATTCAAATAAAAAATATTTCATCAGAAAAATACTTCACTTTTCACTTTTTCGAAAAAAAGTGAAAATTTTCCACTTTTTTTTTAAGGCTCAAAATTACTGCCAAAAATAAAAAATAATGTTTCAACGCAAATTTTATTTTCAACACAAAGTTCTTTTTTTTAATACTGTAGTTGGGTCATTCCATGTCAAGTGATCCAAAATTTAGGAATTTTTTTCCCTCACCCTTTTGTATTTCTTTGAAATTAGGCTCATCGATTGTACCCTTCGAGGTAATCAAAAGTCCAAATTTTTAGATTTTCATCTCTATTATTTTTTTATTTATGACACTTTGATTTTTCGAAAAACCCTCTTTTTTTCATGGATGTTTGATTATAAAATGAACGATAACTCAGCACCAAATATAGATAGAAAGATTTGGTAAAAAGCATTTTAAAGTAAATTAGTTGCTGTTTAATTGGATATGCAACATGACTAATTTCAGAAAATTTTTAATTTTTAAAAAATGAAATTTAAATTTTAAATTTAAATTTATCAGAAAAGGTATAATGAATTTTTTTTTAAAAAATCTCAAAAATTTGTGTGTATTTTATTTTCATTTGTGCAAAGTTTCAAGTTGGGATCTCATTGGGATCATATTTTTATGAATTTTTAAATAAAATTTGACTTATGAAATAATGACATTTTTCAGATTCTAACTAGTTAAATATGGGGTTTTCTTACTGGGGATGGTCTAGTAAGTAGTAATTGATCATGATTATGCTTGAAATGAGCTAACATGAATTTGTAGATTGGTAAGCCCCCCCCCCCCCACCACTTTTTTTTTTTTTTTCAAAACATTTCGAAAATTAAAATTAAATAAATAAATAAATAAAACAAAATAAATAGCAAACTTATTAAAAGTTGTTAAATAATCTTCTTTAAAGCAAGAAAAAGCCCCCCCCCCCCATCACCACCACTTTTATTTTTTTTTCCAAAACTATTTTCAAAACGCAAAAAATAAATAAATTAATAAAATGAAACGAAATGAATAGAAAGCATATAAAAAGCTGGTAAATGTTCTTCTTTAAAGCAAGACGAAGTACATTCCCCCCCTCCCCCCACTCACACATACGATTAACACTATAATAGCATCACGCATCACCTGACGCTTTTTTTTTCGGACCAAGTGTTTCTTTTTCAATCCGAACTTCACAAAATTTACTTGATTAATTCACTATCTGATAAGGAAAGTTATGATTCATTTCATCCCCTACCCCTGCGCCAACTTTCAATTTTGGAGGGAGGAAAGAAATAGTTTGCCCCGACAGGGGCGGACTGGCCCTGAACTTTTAATGTGGAAAAAAAATTCATGCCGGCCCCATCCAAAAAAGTTTGGCTATAGTTTTCCAAACCTAATAAGTTTCTAATGCGTTTTTTCAAAAAAAAAAAAAAAGGTTCCTCCAGCACCCTTTCACACCCCCCCCCCCCCCCGCTGAAATATCAAGGTTTTTTTTTTTCAGAAATCCTTATTTAACTTTTCATTTCAAGCAAACTAGTGCTCAGATTGATTTAAAACAAGCATGCAGCAAACGCCCATAATATATAGGCGATATTTCAAGGATCTAACTTTCTCAAAAATATTTGCAAGCTTAAATTGCTCTACGCAATAAAAAAAAAAACACTGAAAACTGTGTGGCTTCTTTGAAAATCCGCATTTAAGAGTATTTCGTTTATGTAAAAGTGAATAAAAATCTTATTTTGAAACAAAACGTAATACATTTGAGGGAGTGAGGAACAAAGTGGGGTAAGTAGACATTTTCAAGTTTCGAGTAAAACTCGTATAAAGATTACATCCTAGGTTGACTTTCATTGAATTTTTTTCTAAATCATGCTGTACAGCAGCACCTACCAAGGCTGCTAGTACTATCTCTTGCTCCAAGACAGAGGAGGGGTCCACCTACCATTTGTACTGGTTATCTCCAAATTTTTAATTTTGCCTCTTGCATCCCTTTGCTTCTCACTGCCTCATATGGCCATGAGCGGTACTATTTACCCTTTAGAAAAAACTCTATTTTTTTAAAAGTCTTTTCTTAAAATTGTATTGTACGTATTCAAACTAATGAAAATTTTCATGCAATCCAAACGTAATATATCCGTTCAGAATGAATACATCACAGATCATGAGACAGTGAGAACTGATCGGAAATATCGGATAAGCCCGAATTACTCTACAAAAAAAAAAAAAAAAAAAGAGTTTCACCCGAAAAAATCGCCATTTGTCTCAGTGAGAAAACTGATTTTCAAAGGTATCTCTCAAAATGTTATCTAGTGAATGAAATTTATTTGTCAGGTTCTAAGAACTAAAGTGAAAATCATGGGATATACACGTGGGGTGGGGGGATTGCGGTCTCTTCCCCGGGTCCTTGGTTTTAACGTAGATTTAGATTGTCAATAGTTTTAATACGGTAATTTATATGCATGTAAAGATGGTTATGACCAAACTCCCCTCCCCTCTCCACAGAAGGCAAGTTCTGTCCGCGCTTGTGCTTTATTGTATATGTGTGGCCTATGCTACATATTAACTTGCCTTTAATAATAATATTCCACTGACTCACAACGTTTTCAAGTTAGAACAATTTATTTATCAGCTTCCAAGATTTAAAGTGAAAAAGGAGAAATGTATTGGGAAAAGCAATAAGATGAGCATATTTATTTTTCGTAAGTAAATATGTTCAACTAGAGTTTAACCTACGAAGATGTTCAACAAAGTGAAACTCAACCGCTTAAACCAAAAATATAACTACTTATACTTCTATTGTACGAGTTTACTTGCTTGCTGAAAATAAATAATAATCGAGTAACGAAAGAAAGCACAACACAGAAATGGTTCGACTTAAACCTTTTTAATGACATAAATTAAACGAAATTAATGAAAACGAAATAATATTTGAAAAAAGTTACTGAAGAGTAATAAACTAAAAATGACAAAAATAATATTACTCTTCAAGAACCAGTAAAAATGTTTTCATACAAGGCCCTAATTTCGTCAAACTGAAAATCTAATAATAACTTTGTAAATTTCAAATTAGTGCTAAATCTTATCATTTTATCCAGAAAAATTTTATCCGAAATTTGAAAGTATGCTATTTAGCGAATTTAAACACTGCATTTATCAATTTGACACTGAATAATAACATTAAAATTGAAAAGTACAGTGGCTGCCAAAACTGTTCGTACACTTTGAAATTTTTTGGTTAAACCAAAATAACGCAAAACTTGAATTCGAATATGAAGTCCAATATTTTTTCACATCATTCCTATGTCATTCTAAATACAGTCCAGTAGTTTTTTGAAAATATTGACGGATCTTCTTTTTGAAATGGGTCAAAAAACGAAGAGACAGAGAAATAACACGCCACAAAAGTCATCGTACACTCAAATATTTTCGAATAAATTCATGATTAAAAGTATCATATGCCGTTTATTTAATATTTTTGCAATGTGTTGACCCTTAAAAGTCATTTGGATTTAATTTTTTGTTTATTATTCCTTAATATTGTGCTTATTATTTTAAAATGGCTGGTATTCGTAAAAAACAACAAACACCATTCGAAATTTGATTTTTTTGCTCGCGGTAGCGTTAAATTGGTTTAAAATGTCTTAAAATTAGATAATTCATACCATTCCATAGTAAAGTGCTAGATAAAATGCTTTAAAGAAAAGAATCGGACAGAAAACAAGGTAAGAAATGGTCAACTGGCAAAGTTGACAAAGCGTGATCGGAGATTTAAAGTTAAAAAAATTATGAAAAATAGACATTTGAGTGCTGTAAATGTTTCTGCAGAGTTAAATGAAAAATTTTACATTTAATTTTCACCTAAAATTGTTCACCAAGTTCTCTGATCAGCTAGATTAAATGGGACCTCGTCCCGCAGAAATTTTCTTGGTCGTGCGGAAAACAGAAAGCTTACGCTTTTCGTCGCAAAATCAATGATAAATAAGCTCAAAACATTTTACAATTACGTCTTACTTACAGATAAAAATGAATTCAACTTTTTGGTTAAAATGTTGTATAATTGTAAGTGGAAGAAAAAATTTGGAACTTAATCTTAAGAACTTAGTTGGATCAGTTAACCAGGACGGTGGAGGTGTTATAGTGTGAGGGTGCTTATCAGCATCAGGACTTGGTAGTTTGGAATTTTTTGATGAAATAATGAATCATGCCGTTCCTTTAAATATTTTAAAACCAAATTTTGAACTCTTAGCCAAAAATTTGGTTATTGCAAACAACTTTGTTTTTTATCAAGACAACGATAAGAAGCACACGGTATCCAACGTTTGCATCTAGTGCCTCGAAAATTGTCCTAACGTTTAGAAAATACCCCCTCAATCTCCAGATTTGAACTTAATGCAACATATTTAGAGATATTTGGAGGCTAGGTTACGAAAATACGGCTTTGAAACGAAAATAGAGCTAGAAACAGTAAGACTCAAAGTGTTGTTGAACACTTACTCAGAAATTACTAGAAAAAAGAAAGAAAAAAGAATGAAATTTATTCCCAGGCGTTTAAAAGGTGTTGTTGATATTGCATGATAATCTACTAAATAATAATTTAATAAAAAATTTAGATTATTCAATAATATATAGACATTTTTTAAAGTGTACGAAGACTTTTGTGAGATAAAATTTCCGGCACTTTTTGTTTTTTTATTTTTAAAAAATTAAGTTTTAATATTTTTTAAAAACTTTTCATCTAGTTTTTTTAAAAATTGATCATTGATCTTATAATTAAATACCTGTTCCGAAATATTAATTCTAACCAATGGATAGGGGCCAATTTCGCTGAAAGTCGTTCGGTGTACAAACACTTTTGGGAGCCACTGTATATGATGATAAGATTTTTAAAAATGTACTTTTCGTACTAGTTGCAATATTGTAGTGCTACTTATGAATTAAAAAATAATAGTTTCTGGGAATACTGCATTTCAGATTCGGAAAGTTTAGAATTGCTTTTAAGATTGTAACATTAAAAATATAAGTAAAAATAAATACGTTATTTATTATTAAAATGGGCAAAAGCACTTAAAGCAATCACACTTATCAATAATCGTCTAGCTAGAAAGAAAGATCTATAAACAAGCATTGCAAATCAGTTAACAGGAAAAAACTTCAAAAATAAAGATTATTTGATGAAATATTATTAAATACTTAAAATATGGATAAAGAACCTAATATTTTTTTCTTCTATAACTTAGTGTATCCCTTTAAAAGATAGGGAAACAAAATTTTTACAGTATTTAAGACATAATAATTACTTAAATTTTTCAACATTCCTTTTTAATTTTATCACGAAATTTCCTTCAAAGCATGTAACTTATATTTTTTTCCTTAAATGTAATAGATTACGAATATCCGTTAAAGACTACTTGATACTAAAGATAAAAATAAATGAAATCGGGAGAAAAAAACACATTTCTACAACATTAATTTTTCTTGCAAAAGTCTACTTTGTTGAGCAACAACATCAATGATATCCTCCGAATCTATTTGATTTAAAATGTCCTTCTCTACAGACATCAACATGAGAGCTTCTAAATTTTCTTGAGAAAGGGTTGATCTTAGTCTGTTTTTGATGAATTTTAAAGTAGAAAAGCTGCGTTCACAGGATACTTGCGTCACAGACAAAGATAATAAATATTTGTACACTTGACCAAGAATAGAATAAGCTCCGCTTAACATATTATACCTAACCAATACATTATAGCAACATATTGCACAATTTTTGCAAGCTTCTTTGCAGTAGGACGGTGGAAGCGCATTTGGATCATTTTCTGATTCTTCTTCTTCATCTGTAGAATGGTCATTTTCCTTTAGCTTTGCGAAACTTTCACTAATATTTTCTTTTAAAATGCTCCATGAAGATTTAAAATGGTGTAATTCAGAAGTAATATTTTGTTGAGTTGCTTCTGGATTGAACGGTAGTAAAATGCTACTCAATTTTTTAAATGCGTTTTCAGGAATATTTTGAGAAAAATTTTTTGGATTCAGACATGCGAAGTCATAATAAAGTAATTGGTTTATTGAAAAACGACTTTCCATACTTTGAATTGCAGTATCTAATATAAGATTATAATGATTTATTTCGTATCTTTTGAATGAATCTTTTACCGGTTCATCCATAGTTTCACCAATGTCCATTTGCTTTCTTTTACGAAATCTAATAAGCGGTAAAGTATATTCAACTTCGGCATCACATTCCATTTCCTCCAGTTTATCATTTACAAATTTGACGAACACATCAGCTGAGTTTTTAACATCGCTAAATCTTCGAGATATATCCTTTAATGCTTTAACGGCATTCATTACCATAGAATGAGCTTTGATGAAATCAATGCTTCTGTCTTGCAAATAATTTGAAATTGGTGTTGTGATGCTAAATATTTGTAAAAAAAGTTGAGCTGTTAAAATAGTTTCATACTTCGCTAAATTATCTAAAAATGATTTTGCTTTTACTCGAATATTAGGTTGAATATCTACTGACGTAGCGAAGTACTGCAATGTTAATATTAATTCAACATATAAACAATCTTTAGGAAGAGAAAAATTTCCAAATATTTTCTTTAATGCTACATCTTTTGCCCACCATCGCGTGTCTCCTATTGTATTCAATTTCTTGCGTCTATTATCTTTAGAAAAAGTCATCCACACATTCATTCGAATATACGACTCTCTAATAAAAACTGCAATTGAATTTACCAAACTAAATAGTGAGGTCACAGCAATTGACGACTGTGTTATATCACTAAGGACTAAGTTCAAAACATGTGCATAACACCATACATGCACATGCTGTGGGATTGCTTCATGCATGTATGTAGAAAACCCACGATATTTTCCTTGCATATTACTTGCACCATCAGTAGAATTTCCTATGCATTTTGAAAAGTCGATATTGTTCCTTCGCAGGATTTCTTTTATAATGTTATAAAATGCTTCACCGGTTGAAGATTCTATGGTGACAATCGCTATAAGTCTCTCGTTTATGCTATCATTCACATACCTCCCTATAATAGCACATTGGTCTTGGACACTGACGTCTTGCGTTGTATCAATCTGGATGCTGTATATTCCAGCATCCTTTATTTCTTTAGATATTTTGCTCTTCATTAATTTCGTTATAGCTGCAATTATATAATTCACTGTCGTTTTTGATAAAAATGAAACTAAACTCCCACGGCCTTGCGTCTTTTTTTTCTTCTTGACTTGGCTGGTGAATTTTTTTGCTTTCCTTAATACAGCTATCTACATGCTTTTTTAAAACATCATCATACTTGCTCATAAGTAATACCATTTCCAAAAAATTACCATGGTCTAAATTGCAATCGTCCAATGTATAGAGACCCTCATTTCGTTTGTTTCTAAAACTTAACCCTCTTTTGCCAATCAACTTAACTATATCAATAACACGTTTTAGAATGGCACGATTGTTAATTATATTGTCCTTTCGAAGGGATTTTAACTGCGTATCAATGCTTGAATTTTCTGATCGAATGAAGTGTCGGATTGCGTTTTCGTCATGGAATTTGCTTTTTTCATGCCTATCGACATATTGGTGGACATAATTCCAGTTGTTGAATCCTTTAGTGAAAACATTATCTTCAGATTCCCGCCCGTATGCTAAGCATAGCGAACAGTATAGTTTTCTTCTCTCTTCACAAAACGTTAACCACTTTCGATTTTGACAGTCAATTTTTCTATTGTAGATTTTGGGATTGAAAAGTACTTGTTTAGTGGGTTGCTTTGGATGGTAAATAAAGAAATCATTTATACTGTTGGTATGAGGTTTTGAAAAATATTTATTAGAATCGTCGTCTGGCACAGTTTCAGTACAAACAAGTTGTTGAATTGTACAATCAGTTGTTGAGACTTCTAGAACAGGCAAAATTTCTTTTATTTTTTCAGTTTCTAGTTGATTGATTTTCATCAGTTGAAGCCTTTTCTACTGTTTTTGATATTACAGATACAATACTTTCATTTTCTTCAATAATATTGCTATTATCATTCCCTTTGTCACTGGCAGACATATTTTCTTCAATAACATTGCTACTATCATTCCCTTTGTTACTGGCAGACATATTTTCTGACGGGCATTTTGCGCTTTTATTCAGCATTTGATGTATACTGTAGCACTGCCCAGCTATTGACTCCATATCACGTTTTCTTTTTAATCTCAACTTTTCTTGACCTCCCTTTGCTTTTTTTTTCACATGCTGCGGTTCCATTCTGCAATTTTAAAATCACGGGATCAAGCCAACTATTCACATACTATATATACTCTATGATGTTATAGCTTTTTGCCTTGACATTGATATCTAATTTGTGCAGAAAACAATTGGGTATTTACACATTAACCATCTCCCCTCCCCCCAAAAAACCCCTCCAGAAAGGAAAAACATAATTTTGAAATGTATTGACTTTGTCCAAAATTCAAACTTAACTTTCTCTTTTACATAAAGTTGATAACAATGACACTGGAACAGTTACGAGCTTACCCCTGATTTCATATATATATATATATATATATATATATATATATATATATATATATATATATATATATATATATATATATATATATATATGTATATGTATATATATATATATATATATATATATATATATATATATATATGTGTGTGTGTGTGTATGTATATATATATATATGTGTGTGTGTGTGTGCGTGTGCAGAGAGAGAGAGAGCAAAACTTGACGCATCTCTTCTTTAATTGCTGTCTTCCATTTAATCCTTAAGAAAGCTAATTAATTTTTCTTACGGAATATCAATATTTTATTATTATCTTCAATGTTTCCGTACGTTTTACTCGTCAAAAATGAATTCCACGCACTCCTATATATATATATATATATATATATATATATATATATATATATATATATATATATATATATATATATATATGTATACACAGTCAGACCTCCAATGGAAGTCACCCCTCGGTACTTCACGAAACTGACCTTATAAGCAGGGTGCCTTTATAACCAATTCATATATATTTATTGATAAATAAGTATATTTCAACAAATATCCATTAATTTTGCAAAATTTAATACTTTCAAAAATATTAGTTTGCAATAGTTTAATCGATTTGAACGAATTAAAATTTTTGAAATCAAAAAGAAATTTTGAAATTAATTTTTGGACCTTTCATTTAGAATAAAGCTGAATACAAATATGCCCAAGCAAGTTTTTAGCAATTAGCCAACAGTTTAGCAAGACGAAGTCGAATCATATCGAAATTCGTTTACTGATATTTTTTTCTGATATTTTATCTTCTATAATTATTTTTCGTCAGCAAATAATTTAAATTTATAGCTTGTTTCAGTTCTAAAATGCTATTTATTTCAATAGTTCTTGGATAAATCATTATAAAATTAGCCTAAAAGCATTGAAATTTCATTTTATAAAGCGTTTTATTGTTATCATTATTTTTGAATCATTAGAACATCCAGTATAGAACAACATATGTAGTCCTTAGCAGAAAATTGAAGCACGCGTAATTCTGATGTAAAACCTTTGTGTGGAAACAATTAGTAAACGTAATGTGTAACAAACACAAACATTTCAAAAAAATATTGCAACACATGTTTTGAGGCAATAAGATAACCTTTTAATGCATAAGTTGTAATCTTATTGTTGTAAGGTAATACGAGTCAGCAGTAAGAGGGGGCGGAAGTTAAATCAAAACACAATTTGGAAAACATTTTCAGGAAATTTTTAGTGCAATAAAAATTAAAAAAAAAAATAGGCAGAGAAGATCGAATGAGGAAATAATTCCGTCTTATACGCTTTGAATGATATCATTTCTTAAATAATAAATAGGAACTTTGATTAAGTTGTAACAAATGATCAGTGTGTAAGTAAATGTTAAGAAAGAAAAAATAATAAAAACCTTTAATGTTTTCGTTTTAACAATTTTTTTTTTTTTTACACAGACAACATTTTTTGCGTTAATGAATTGAGTGTCATTTGTCTGAACAATTATTTTAATGTTCCGAAAAACTGTTAAATTTAAAAAAGAAAAGAATTAACAATGTTTTTTTTCTTTCCTTGATACTTAATTTTCTTCATATAAAACAAAAAACTAATTCAAATTAAAATTCAATTTCAAGATCTAGATTACATACCTGTGATAAGTTGAAATTGAATTACTTGAATTACATAAACAACAATCATAATTACTAAAACTAAAATATTTTCTTTTTCGAATTATTTCTTTTTACTGAAATTATTTAAAAACAAGGCGGTGAACTCTTGGTGATGCATATATTGTGCCGAATATGCCAGTATGCGAGCAATTGTAAACATAAATATTAAATTCTTAAATTTAAAATGCACCACAGAAACTGATATCAAACAAAAAAAAAATGATTCGTGATAATTAAATATAAAGCCTAACTATGAGCCAAATTTAGCGTTTTTATTTCAAAAATTCGTTTGCAAAACAATGAAAACTTTTAGGTAGTGAAAAAAAATGAAAAATTTCAGACACAAATACTTAAATTTTTTAGATACTTTAGAACAATTCTTAAACAATTAAGAATTTTATGGAAACTAAGGCAACTGAGACCCGTTGAAGCTTTAAGCCATATACTTTTTTCTTTCTTTGTTTTAGTAATGGACATTGTCCTGCGCATATTCCACTCGAGTGTCCTTTCTTTTAAATGCAATAGTGTTTTATGAACATAACACAAATACAGCAGCTGGAAAATTTTAGAGCAAAAGTAAAGGTTGCTGGGAAAAGCTGACGTGCAATGTTATGCTCGAATTACAAATAATAAATTTAAAAAATCGCAATAAATCTATTAAACGCTGTAAACTCAAAATCTTTTAAAATATTTTCATTTTTAATTTTCATATCAATTAATTGTGTATTATTTTCCATTTTACATAAGAAGACATCCTAATGTACCTAAACTTATTAGTTTAAATTTTTATCATAAATAGTATTGTAAAAGGTAATTTATTTTTAAATGCCAAAACGAAATACACAACTTCAAAGACATTTTTAAAGTTTTTTAAATAAGTTTTGAAACTTTAAACTTCTTTATCGCAATCCGTAATTTTTACAGAATGAAAAAGTATTGACGAGAAAAAATTATTTTCATATAGCGGCACCTTTTATTTGTTTTTTTAATGCCTAGTTCTGAGATTGCATGTGGCTTTCAATTGCTTTCAGTGCGAAATGGTTCCTCATCCCTCCCAGAGATGAGGGGGTGGGGGGATAAATTGTATATTGTTTAATGTATTTCTGCTTTAAAAATCGTGAAGACATTATTTATAATGATAAATCACTGTAGTTGCTGGTATTGATTCAATTTATAAGTGCTGAGCCAGCTAAGCTTCTTTAGACTTTTATATTTTATTAATCTGTTTCAAGAATTCATTAAGATTGCTTATATGCAACATAAAACACCAACTAATATAGGAAATTATGATTGTTTATTGTAGCGTAAACTTTTCCTCACGTTCTCACTTTCTCTCTCTCTCTCTCTCTCTCTGTTTTTTTTTTTTTTTTTTTAACTAATTTGTTTATTTAGCAGTAAAACTGAAATTTACTTCAGGAATGTTACTACGTCATAAAATTTAAAGCGAAATGTAAAAACAATCCGTGTTATATTCATGAATTAAATAGATGTATCTAAAAATGTAAGACATTTTCTCTTTAAAAATCAAAACAAATCACATAAAAGTTTATGGATAACTTTCAATACGAATTACAAATTCTATAGCATAATCGCTGATTGTCAACTGAAATTTTAAGTTCGTATTCATTTTAAAATTAACAAAAGTCCTCAAGAGAACGTTATGAAAAGGATGTTTTGCTTTTTATTTCCAATTAAGTGAAATATCCAGTATATTTTAAATCAGTGGTTTCCAACCTGAAGCGATTACCCCCAAAAGGTTGATTTGGTTCCTCCATTGAGGCAATGAACATTCAAAACAAAAATTTAAATGATAATAATAATAATAAACATAAATAAATAAACATAAATCATTATATTTTTTTTCAATTTTTAAATTCTAATGATTTGTGTTTATTACTAATAATAAACATAAATCATAAGAATTTAAAAATTGAAACAAAACAGCAAATATTGAAAGTGAAAACGTATGCAAAATCGATGGTCCAGAGTTTAGAAAAAAAATCATGAGTTTTAAAAAGAAATGAATTAAGTTCAGGAGGGCCATGCGCATCCTCATATCTTGGACAAGCATACGAATTGTGTACTCAGGGCAGGTTCTGGATACCGGAACAAACCATTATCTCTCTTCTTTTTTTTTCCTTCAAGTTTAAACTGCTAAAGTTTTTTATTCTTCCAAATCCTAAATTTTATACAAAAAAAAAGGAAAAAAAAAAGAAAAATGTGCTGCTGTCTTTGAAAAGTACATTAATAATCTTAGTTTATTATCTTCCTTCAAAAATTAAATACTCTTGAAAAAAAAAAAAAAAAAACATAAAACATGTGTGTAACAATAAGTGGATAAAATTGGTACAGTATTTAGGTTTTAAATTAAAATTAAGTACAGTTAAACCTGTAAAGTTGACCACCCTTGTAAGTTGACCACTGTCTATGTTGACCTCTTTTGTCAGGAACGGGATTAGTCCTATCTTATATAATGAAGGAAAACCTCTGTAACTTGACCACCTGTCTATCTTGAATACTAATGTACGCCAAATTTGGTTTGGAGTATTGTAAAAAAAACCTTTGTAAGTTTACCACTTGGTTTATTTTTTAAAATTTTCTTCAGTAAATTATTTTATTTTATTATTTATTAATTTATTATTATTGTATTATTATTATTATTTGATAGCTTTCCAAGAATGTTTTTAATGCTTTGATGACGGACTAGCATTTTACTAACTAGAAAGTAGCAAAAAGCTTATGCTGCTCTTTATTCTCCAAACTTGTTTTTCATTTGTTGTTCTATTTGAGATAGTTTTTGCATTTTGTTCAATAAAAATAGATGTCAGTAGAAAAGTACAAAGTGTTTTCTTTCAGTTGCAATAGGTTGTGGCATTACTGGAATTGTGCAGAGGCCCGGATCTGTACATTTTGGGACCTCTGCAACAAAATGGGTAGGGCATCTCCCTAGTGGCCAGCAGAGTCTATTTGTAAAGTTAATAAGTCTTAATGCTATTTTTTTCCCTTCAATTTCTAGAGCCGTTAGCCCCCTTGAGGAAGTGAGCCCTCCCGCACTGCGTGTACGCAGATATGGGCTTGCTAAATTGCCCTTCTGGCTTATTTCGGGTGCAAGGGATTAAGATATTGGACATTTTAATTTTGCTTTAATGAACAGAGAGAGTCGAGCTTGTTGCTCTTTGTGCAAAAGTGTTACATAAAAAGACTTCAAAAAAAAAAAAAAAGTTAGTTGAACTTGAAATCAATAAAAAGTATGAAATATTAAAATGAATTGAAAACGGAGAAAGCCAGATAAAATTAACTGGCACATATGGAATTTCTAAAACTACGGTGTCTAATATAGTTTAAAACAAGGAAAAAATAACAAAACTATTTGAATAGTATTTTTAATTATGGTTCCACTTTCAATAATGTTAAACAATGTAAATTAGTTGAACAGAAAGAGTAATAAGAGTGAATTAATCGAAAAATGAATACACGGTGCGAGAAATGACAAAAAATATTTCAAAAAAACATTACTGCCCTTTATAAGTTGACACCGGTCAAAGTTGACCACCAAAGTACTGCACCGCGAGTGGTCAACTTACACAGGTTTCACTGTATGCAAAAAATACCTAATATCGATTTTACGTTGCTCTAAAATATGCTTTTTTCAAGGTAAAAGGTAAGGGGGGCGACGGATAAAAAAATGTTGGAAATCACTGTTTTAAATATTTATACTGTTTGTACTTTTGTGAATTTTATGTTTGCTAAACGAAAATAGATGAATTGGGCGGTGTTATACAAAAATGAGTTATCCAACAAAAATTTCCAAAAAAATAATGAGTTATTCACATAGGTTGGCAGATAAACTGATACACTACGGGGATACAAAGACGATTTAAGCCAAATTCTGAATTAATATGCCATCTATGAAGTTCAGCTTAGAATTCAATTTACTCAAAAGTACTGCTTGGTGGGTTGACCCATTTTTGTGTAACACCGTCAATTTGTTATAATTGTAACCGATAGTTCAAGTTCTTATTATTTAAAGTGCTGATGACAAAAAAAAAAAATTAAAAAACACATGATGATTAAAAATATTCAACTTACCTTAAAGAGATTCTTGTCACCGTTGGATTTAAAACACATGCAATCCCATTGAGCAGTCAACACGGTGTATAAACTAGAGATGTGTCGTCGGACTCGGATACGGATCCGCGGATACGTATCGGAGAAAAGATTGATCGATCCACAGGTCCGAAAAAAAGATCGGCAGATCCGGACAGATTTTTTGGATGGCAACGGGTCCGCGGATCGATCCACAGGTCCGAGCAGATTTTTTGGGTGGCAACGGGTCCGAGGATCGATCCGGATCGAAGATCGGCGAAACAGATTTTTTGGATGGCAACAGGTCCGGATCGATCCGCAAGGACCAATCAGAGAGGATGTAATAAGTTTGTAGTTCTTACAGATCCGGAAGAGCCAATTGCTGGGATCGTTGTATCGTAGTAGTGAAAAACCGATCCGGACGGACCAATGATAGTGCTGCGCGCTTGGTTGAAACTTTAATTTTGTTGGCAACGGATCCGGATACGTATCCGCGCCGGATCGATCCGGAGGGGCCAATCAAAGTAGATTTAACAAGTTCTAGGTGTCTACAGATCCGGAAGAGCCAATTGCTGGAGTCGTTGCATTGTAGTAGTGGACATTGGACATGGATAACGGGTTGGAGCGGGCATGGAGGGAAGGGAACACGATGGGAGAGAGGGGAGGAAGAGGGGAGTGCGAGATAACCGCTACTAGTGTTTGCTTTCAGAAGACTCGTTTCTCTCGTTCTAGTGTGGCAAAAAGAGTATTGCCTGCGGTGCATAGCACAGAACTAAGAACTCTTTTATTATGTGGCAAATGGATGGCTTTTATTATTGTTTCTTCAAAACTCTCCGCCTCCAGCGAAGGGCGGAAGGAGAGAAGGAAATTTTTTTGCAGGAATAATTTAAATATATTTTTATTTTTACTTGAAGTATCTGCACTGATACAGGAAATTTAATTCTAAAAATTTAAGATTTGCACGTATCTCTCTTTTTGTTTTTATCCTTTTCTCACAAAGTTATTACCAGAGCCTACATTTTAGAACATCAGGGTCAATGCGAGAGAAGGTAGGCAGCAGGGAAGGGGGGGGGGGGGTCTGCGTACTCCTGAGTGTGCGACTGCCTAACCACTCCTGGAGTATAATTGTTTAAAGTGTTAACAATTTTGGACTTTTTTTCTTTGGCATAACTATTTTTTAACGAAAGAGAAATAATTTATCAATCGTTCTATTAATTTACTTAAATTTATGTTATATTAATGCATATTTAAAAATTTAATGATGTTTATTCATTAATTAAATTTAGCATAATGCAAATTTGTTGTTTAAATGCCTTACAGAAAGCCCAAACCGGTCAGGAAAGGGTGTCAATTCCCCTCCCCCTATCCCTATAACACCCCGTTTCTGAAAACTTTGCGTGTTTACAGTTGGGCGAATGCTCTCTTTGTCCCCTGTCCCTCCCGTGAAAAATTCGAAATGACTGATCTGGGAGATCCCACATATATTCACTTATGAATTACAGCCGAACAGTCAGCTTGGCTCCTGTAAACGGGAAAACTTAGGCAGGGGGGCCATAATCTCCCCAATCGGGATGGTGCTCAACCGTGGCGTAGCGTGGGGGGGGGGGGGGGCAAAGGGAGCACTCGTCCCGGGCGGCACTTTGCTAGGGGCGGTAAATTCTGTAACACTACATTTCTATTTTTGTTTTAAGACGGCGCTTTGCTTTGCAAGGGATGGCGAATTTTTTTGAATTGCTTCAAAATTATATTCTTCCTATGCTAGTTTATGTTACCGTGTTGCTTTTATTTATAGGTGAAGTGTGTTTTTTATTCAGGAATCTAAAGTTTTACTGAATAATAATTATATTATTTACTGAATTACATAACACCTTTGTTGTGTTGATATTGTTTCTATTCTAATTTCTCTTTGTGATTGAGTTTCAGTTTCAGTGTTAAGTACCTGTACGTAAACAAATTTGACAATAAATTAAAATTTAAATAATTAAAATATTAGCTTCCCTATGAATTTAAATATCCTGTTCCAAAGCAATGATCTATTCATTTTGGTTTAGTCACATACACACACACATTCAAAATCATTAAACAAATCTTTTCACATTTAAAATTATTAGGGTCTGGTGGGGGAAAGTGGTCAATGGGGTAAAGTGGTCATACGTCAAATAAATGGCTATAGCTTGGAAATAAATGTTCGAATGAATGTGAAAATTTTATTTCAGAGTAGGGCAGTTAGAAACTACATTTTGAATACAAAATTTTACAACTGGCAAAATTTTATTTGGTAAAAAGAAAAATTTTTGCGTGAATATGAAAACTTTTAAAATCTAAACATCTATTTTAACTTTCTTGGGAAATTTTGTTTGTTAGAATTAGGAACAGATTGACTGCACAGGAAGCTTCCTACATGTCTCAAGAACTCTTACTCATTAGCATTTAGCTGAATCTATTTTAGATAATTTTTTAGAACAAATTAAGTGAGATGGGGTAAAGTGGTCATAATATTAGGCTTAACGAATATTGTTCTTCTAATGTCACTTAATCTTTAAGTATAAGGCAGATACAAATTAAATATTAGTTTTACTTAATATGCATTGTTTTTTACAGTAAACGGGGTTAAATATATCGACTATATGCGTATACATAAGCATAAATACTCGTGCAGGCACGCACATAGGCGTATTCAAATAAATGTGCCATTAAATAGGTATATAGGTATCTGCAAGTATCTTTTATCCATACAGCTATATATTCTACTATACATGTATATGCTCGCTTATATTCGTATACACAAGAACACTTATATAATCAGATATACACGTAATATACGCGTACCTACTCGAGTAGACACTTACACTTACATACAAGCATAAGAAATACAAGTATACAGGGTGAGTTTAAACCCTTGAGCACATTATTAAAAGGTGTTAGAGGGGAGGATAAGAAGTAAGAATCATAAGGAACATATGGTCACAAACACAATGCTGACGCACTACATGCACGCAAAGCCAGAAACTGATGGATGCAAAAAAAGTCACAAATTTATAATACACAAAGATAATTTTACACAACATTTTAGGTCTTAAGAAAGTTTTAAAGCGATTGATGAAATTTGCGGATTGCAGATGTAATAATGCGTCGCATTCACAGATCACTCTCTGTTGCAATAACGAGACTTTTGAAAAACTTTCATCAACCGCTGCGCCTTTGTTGCGATGCGTGTATTAGAGCTACTGCAGGCTGTAACTTTAAACAACTGCTCTATATATTTCTTAAAAACTAAAATGTTACGTAAAATCATGTTTGTGCAAAAAATTTGTGCCTTGCTTTGCATCCGGCAGTTTCTGGCTTTGTGTGCATGTAGCGCGTCAGTGATTATAACTTCCTTCTAGATTCTTTGCATCTTATACTCCCCTCTTACACTCCTTTGATTTTTGCCCAGAAGCTTAGATTCACTCAGTAGGCCGACATGGATATAAGCGTATATTCTCGTGTATACATACGTATACTGGTGTATGCACTTATAAGTACTGGTAAATGTACTTATATACGTCTATACAGGTATATAATCGTGTTTACACGTATAACATGTGCATATACTCGTGCTTCCATATTATATGTACGTGAGTAGAAACATACAAAGACGCACTAGATGTATCCACGAATTAACTCGTTTATACTCGTATATGTATGTATGTACACTTATATATGCATATATATGTCTACTCTACACATATATACTCAAGTATGTACGTATTTTCTCGAGATACAACTGCATACACGCATATGATGTTCGTTTATACGCGGATATGCTGGTGTACACGTGACACGCGTATAAACGTGACACGCATATACACGTGTCACGTATGTACTCATGTAGACACGTATACACTTCTGTAGGTAATCACATATATATATATGCTTATATACTCGTATATACACGTATATACTTGAGTGGGCACGTGCATGCATGTGTCTGAAGTATACAAGTATCTACTCATATAGGATCGTGTTTACTCGTGCATAACACGATACGAATATATTTGTGTATACACGCATATATTCATGAATATACTTGTAACTATAAAAACAACCGAAATATCCAAGTTTTAGGGTTATTTATAACGGTTTTGCATCTATTTTTAACTATGACCACTTTACCCCATGCTATGACCACTTTCCCCCACCCCATGGGGTAAAGTGGTCATAAAAACATAGGGAAAAGAAAGTGCTATAAAACTACTAAAATCAATGTTTTTCTTCCTTAAATGCAATGTACCGTGTACTTTAATAATGCAATGTAAAATAACAACAAAAAAAGTTGAAGTGTTTAAAGAATTTGTTGTATTTATCATCCACCTAAGTTGAAAACCTACGATTTTATGACCACTTTACCCCACCAGACCCTATAAGAGCGAAAGAATATATTCAGTAAGCTTCTGTTATTAGATGTTTCAGATTTGTTTTTGATGTTTTATCCTAACAACTAAGACTGTTGTAAATTAAACCCACTTACCAACCAAAACATTTACTGTCTCCGTTGAGTGGAGGGGACGGGAGGAGAATTGAAGTTAATGTGTGGTGTTGATATCAAATTAGTTTCTTTTATTGGTTGGAAGGGGGGGGGGGCGTGATCCTGGACGTCTCTGACACTGCAGTATATCCTAGACGTCAAGAGTGCAGTATTGGGACTTCATTTTTTTTTTGAAATTTTAGGTAGATAATTTTACGAATAATGTGGTGCAAAATTAGTTTACCTACATGGTTTCTCTAAACGACTATAAAAATTATGTACGAGTCATTCCACGTCAACTAAACCATTTTTACAAATCGTCCCCACTCGACCATCTCCGAATTGGATGCAATTTTATAGAGCTTTGAACTAAACATATGCAAATTTTCAGCAGCGGTTGTGGAACTAGAAATGAGTTGTTTTAAACCTTAAACATTCTCAACATTTAGCCGTAATGGATGTTACATCGTTGCCCAGTGGATTCCAGCTGAGTACAGGGAAGGACATTGTTTCATACTTCAAGCAAAGTAGCTACGTAACAAAAAAATACCTTTGCACTTGAAAATTAAATAAATAAATTTAAAAAACTTTTAATGTACAAAAATAGCAAATTACTGAAAAATTGCAAATTATTTACAGTTTTCGTGCATTGAAACGTTGGTAATTTATTAATTTAACATTCATTTAAAGTAGCTAAACCCTCACAAAACTCAGCAAAATGCAATCACCGCTAAACCAACCTCAATTGAACTTGAAACGAGACATTCCCACGAGGTGGAATTCCATCTACGACATGCTTGTTTTTGTTCCAATTTTATGACAACTTAAAATCGAAGAATAAATTCTACCACCGCACTTTTTTAACAAGTTCACATGCGTGCTAAACAAAATCTAATGAGCTCAAAGTTCAAAAATGCTAGAATATATTAACAAAACGTACTTCGAGCTCTTAAAACTTTCGGTTTTCTGTGCGATAAAATTTTCTGCAAATTCGTTTGGCGCAAAAAGCTTATCCGCCATTTTATATCACTTTTTGGTAGATCCTAGATCTTCAGGATTTGGATTTCAGAAGCTGAAAATTTGCATAAGTGTGTTTCAAATTCAAAGGCGTATACTTCTATAGAATTTCATTAAATTGGAGATGATCGAGTGGAGTGGAGAACACTAGGTCACTTGAAATAGAATGACTCTTAATGGACTGTGATAGAAGGTGTGAATTTCTGAAGTAATTATTGTTATTATTTTTTTTTACAGTAGACTTGTATGGAAAAAAAAAAGCTAAGCTGAACTTTCATAATACACCTTATTTCTTTTTTCTTTGAAAAGATGCACAGCTTATGGATTCAGAAAAATACTGCAAATTTACTAAAATGCAAAGTTACTGAATCTTGTGATTGTAATACTTGTACAAATGCAATTAAAAAATTTTTAAAGATGAGATATTTGTTTCAATAAAATGGTTATTTATTTTGCCTTAACGTTTTTCTATTGTGTGAACTAAAATGTATTTGCCTCTTTCTAAAACAACATTTTTTCTCTTGGGCATCTAGTACTTTTCTTTCTTTAGAAATAGCTTTTTCATCCATAATGAGTAATAAGAACTCTAGATTTTCATGCAATAAAGACTATTAGGATGAGTCTTATAATTTATTCACGTTTTTGGTAATTGCTAGTGTTGTAGCTAGTTGGTCGATTATTGATCTTAAAAATGACAAAGTTTGCGTTCGACGAGCCCGACCGGTAAGCTACCGGTCGATCAACGAACTCAACCAAAGGAGAAAAATATGATAATGGAAACTAAAATTGATATCATAAAGGTTATTTCATCGGAAAATTTCTTTAAAAAAATGGTGCTACAAGAAAAAAAAAGTTCTATCAGTGTCTTGACACAGATAGTGCAGTAAGTCATAAATTACTTTCAGTGCTAAGAAGATTTATTTATTTGGTCGCCATTCCATTCCAGATTACTAAGCCAAAAAATTATCTTTCGGGAAAAAAATTACGTTTGATAGGTTTGATACATTTCAAAATCTGGGATCAACGCCCAAGATTTTTAAGCGAAAGCAGAGCCAAAGATCTCTATTAAAAATCCAAGCTATGGCAGCCTTAGTTGTAACTATTAGTTGAAAAATTAAATAAAATTAAAAATTAATATGAGCAAGGAAAGTAAACGTTCCTACTTTTTATAGAATAAAAACAAGCCAAGATAAATACTCCAATTGCAAAATTCCAAACATGAATTGTGCTTGCCTCACGAAAATTTGAATACCCTAATGCGAAGCAAACCGCAAATCTCAAAAGATTCCGAATTTTCTCCTGCGATCTCTCTCTAAGAATTGCGTCACGCAGGAAAAACTTCTCAAGACAACACCATTCAACAATTACGCAGTCTGCGGTTTGCGACTTCTCCCCTTTCCTCGCCCCTCCTGCAGCACCGCTGATTCTGCTTCTTTGATTTCGAATGCGCGCGGTGTCATTTTCCCCTTTCCCCCAGCCTCCATAGTTTCATTTTTCAAACTTCAAAACAATCGGGGAAACTAGTCCCTCCAAGTTTGGTTCTGGATCGGTGTGCATTGCGCATGCTCTGTGGATCGGACCCGGGTCCTGGATATGTATCCGGATCGATACCCCTCTGCGCATGCTCTGTGGATCGGATCCGTCTTGGATACGTATCCGGATCGGTACCCTCTGCGCATGCTCCATGGATTCGGACTCGGAAGCGTCTGATCCAAGTGTCTGATCCAAGTGTCTGATCCAAGGTGTCTGATCCAGAGGTGTCTGATCCGGATCCGCGCGTACGGAAAAAAAAGCTTTTTAGCAGACGTTTTGCTCCTATACATTCTATTCTTAGAACTTAGGATGGCGCCTTTCTCTTATTTCATTAGAAAAAGGTTCAATGTAATCTTTTCCCACTTCCCAGACAGTCTCAGATGGCCACAAAAAAAGATCCCCACCTCAATAAAACTCCTTACCAGAATTCCAGGAAACATCAATCCCGAACAGATACGAGAGACATCCATGGACCAGGGAGGAGACATGAACCCTGAAGGCTTCACTTCGGACAAGACCACCCAACAAAGACTGTTTCGTTTTCCCTACGTAACAAGATACGGTAATAGTTAGGCAACAACAGAGTAACCTCCTGAAAGTGACCGTTGGAAAAGAAGCGGCCCCGTCCTCCTCTCCCCCCCCCCACCCAAAAAAGAGCAGTTCTGTCTGCAGTCTTCGGCACAAGAACGGCCGGCGTAGTAAAGAACTTTTTTTTTTTAATAAAATTGAGGAAAACGGTACGTACAAATTGAATGCACAGAAAACGGCCCGAGTTAAGGACGGCCCATGTGGAATTTTCCACATCGCACACATGGCCAGTCCGCCCCTGTGCCCCGAGATCATAGCAAAATAGGAGTGTTTCCCCCCATTTTGTTTCATTCTTTTCACACTAAACTAAAAATCAATCTAAGTATCAGATCATATGTATCTCCGCATAAAACTGTCTTTCTACAACATTTGGAGTGCGGCGGTCTTCTTTTCTTTAATGCTAGTTTTCTTTTTAGTTTCACTTGTAAAGGAGAGCAATGCAGCGAGATCTATTTATTCATATATTAAAAGCAGTTATAGATCAAACAAATTTTGCTAGTTCGAGCATAACCTTCCCTGTTGTTAAGCTTCATTCCAGATTGCTCTTCCCCCTCCCTTTCCTCCTCCCCCTATCGTCCCACTTTTCGAAAGAAAAAAAAAAAAAGCTGCAAATGAGTGGTTCTATTTGTCTGTTAAAGTTCTTCTGACTTTTAGTTTTTATGACCCCCCCCCCCCCCCCTTTATAAGCCTTAGTCACTGCTGATGTTTAGCAGCGTGCATCCCAGTTTATTATGATTATAACACTTACGTGCCAGCTTTTTTTTTTTTTTTAAATACAGTTTTGAAAAAAAAAAAAAAAAAAAAAAAGATAAAAAGTGGTTGTGTGGCAGGGGGGGGGGGGGGTACCAATCTACAAATTCATGTGAGCTCATTTCAAGCATAGTCATGATCAATTACTACTTACTAGACCATCCTTAGTAAGAGAACCCTATATTTAACTAGTTAGAATCTGAAAAATGTCATTATTTCATAAGTCAAATTTTATTTAAAAATTCATAAAAATATGATCCCATTGAGATCCCAACTTGAAACTTTGCACAAATGAAGATGAAATACACACAAATTTTTGAGAATTTTTTTAAAAGAAATTCATTATACCTTTTCTAAGAAATTTAAATTAAAAATTTAAATTTCATTTTTTAAAAATTAAACATTTTCTGAAATTAGTCGTGTTGCATATCCAGTTAAACAGCAACTAATGTACTTTAAAATGCTTTTTACCAAATCTTTCTAGCTATGTTTGGTGCTGAGTTACCGTCCATTTTATGTTCAAACATCCATGAAAAAAAGAGGGTTTTTTCGAAAAATCAAAATGTCATAAATAAAAAAAATAATAGAGATAAAAATCTAAAAATTTGGACTTTTGATTACCTCGAAGGGTACAATTGATGAGCTAAATTTCAAAGAAATACAAAAAGATGAGGGAAAAAACTTTGGATCACTTGACATGGAATGACCCAGTTGTCAAAACGAATTTACAATTTGTTCATTTTGAAAAAGCTCATTTCATCTTAGCCATTTCATTTCGCCCCACATTCCCCAACATTCCTAATGCAGCATGAGACAATGATCTCTTAAAATGTTCAAAACTTAACCGGGTTCATTATAAAAGTTAGATGGAGCCAGAAAATAATTAAGAATTTTTACAAACACTTTTTTTAGTACTGATGTTTTTGACATTTGGAATTGTTGTACATTATTTACTTCTTTTAGTTTTTTTTTTTTTTTTTTTTTCAAATTGATCCTGTTATTACTGTTTCAGCTGAGTATAGTTTGAAAACTGTTCCATTCAACGAACAGCACAGCCTGAATTTAACAGTCGAAAGTAATTTATAATTTTGATTACAGATGGTGTAATACCGTAAAAAACCGTCCCAGTTAAAGATTGCAATACCGGAGTAAATATGGAATACTGGTATTGAAGATTTTCTAAAACGTGAAACCGTTATGCCGATATTAATACCGGTATTAGAAATTTTTTAAAAAATGATAAAAAAAAATACGCTGTTTTGTTGCCATATATCGTAGTTGTGTACAAAAGTGCAATATTTATGAAAACTTATTGTGAACAAATATAAAAGAAAGGAACAATTGAGACAGTGAGAAGCAAAGGGATGCAAGTGGACATTTTCAAGTTTTGAGTAAAACGCGTATAAAGATTACGTCCTAGGTAGGCTTACATTGAATTTTTTTTATGAATCATGCTATACAGCAGCACTTTCCGAGAGCTTCTTGTTCTATCTCTTGCCCCAAGACAGAGGAGGGGTTCACCTACCATTTGTACTGGTTATCTCCAAATTTTTAATTTAACCACCTGCACCCCTTTGCTTCTCACTACCTCAATTGTCATAATAATAAAAAAAAATATTGCAAGAAGTTTAATGCACCTATTGTCACTAAGCCTGGTACTCATTTTAGTGTACAAATTTCCTACAGCTTTACTCTTTCTGAATTCACACAGGTCAGCGGTACTGTGAATAATGCGCGATACACCTCCTCTAACTGCCTCGAAATCCTTAATCTTCAAATAATTCGATATCTCGCGGGTTGGGTTTGGATGAATCGTTTTTACATGTGTGGGTGTTTCCTTTGTGCAGTATTGCGTGTATTTTTTTAAAATTAATAGCTAGTTGCAATTTTTCTTCGAGAGACAATTATTTTCCAATATTAACATCATTTTCTAAAGGACTTACGATTCGGCTTGTGAGCGATCAGAGAAATGGAAAACATATTTATAAACGCACGAAAATACGACTCATCACACCATCTAGTGATGAAAATATCATTGTGTGATCTTTCCGCCGCTTTTCTTTATTAATATTCTAGTAATTCGACCATTTGAAGCGAAATTTTTACATCTACAGATTGATTTTGGTGCTATTTCATCTAAAAAGGAATGCACATTTAAAATAACAGTAGATATCTAATAAGTTAAATTGAAAACTCTTTAATTAAAAACTATTTATTATTTTCAGCTGATACCAAAAATACCGGTATTTTACTTCAGCAAATATCGGAATTAAAAAATTGCATGCAACCACTAGTCCCAATGAACGAACCCTGTACCCAATGACGAATATCAGGTTTAAGGATTAAGGTCCTGAGGATAAACGGACAAAGATGTTCAAATCCTTTTCAAATTTGTTTTCCACGAAATTTATAAGTTTATTAAAATAATTGTCCATTCCCTGAATGCACACTGAAATCGTTGTTTATGTATTATTCACTGTAAAGTTACTGACTTTTTTTCAGGTGGATACGTCTTGATCTTGAGTTCTGGACAAAACAAGGGATACGGTACATAAAGCCATCTCCAGTTTTAGGCTCGATAAAGTTGACCGGCAAGGTATATTTCAATTTATGTCATGTTTCATAAATTACCAAACATCAGTTCGATTATAATATTCCAAACTGCACTATTATCATATCGATCGTGGGGTTTGGACATTCATCAAAATCCTAACTGCAGACCTTACCATAACCATTAATGAAACAGTGGTATGATCAAATAACATAAGGCCAATTACTGTTTACATGTCATCATACTGGTGTTCTTTCTTTCTCTTTTAGACTACTTTTCCGTAATTTGTTTCCATAAAGTAATAAAAATAAACTAAACCCTAATGTTCATATGCTCAATGTCTCAAATAAATAAATAAATAAATAAATAAATGGCGAAAACTTTCAAAAAAAAATCATAATAATTAATTTAAATAAATAAATCAGTAAATATTCAAAACAAGGAACATGGGAGCGCTATTAAAAGATGGGGAAAATTCTGGATGTCTGTTTATTTGACGCCCCCCTCCCCTCTTTCCCTTCGTAACTTCTGATGGAATAGAACCTTTTTCTTGTTTCTCATTTTCTGATTTGAACAATTTTACGCGCAATTTTGAACAGAAAATGTTTTGCTTTCAGATCTACTGATCAAGTTGAACCTTATGAAAATCTTGCCTTAGCGAGGGAATTCGCTTTGGAAAAATATTTCTAGAAAAAAAAAACTTTTGTCACAGAGCAGGGGAATGGGGGGCACATGTGAGCACGGGGCACATGTGAACATGGTATGTTTTACTGGGATAACGTCAAGCAAAAGATGTTGAAAAATTCTCGAGTAATGACAGTACCAGTCCTACTTCTGGTCAAACTTTTAGAGCAATGAGCCAGTTTTTGTTTCTGTGGTGACAACTTCTTTGTTTTCGAAAGTGTTGTATGTAATTTTATAGCTGTCTTTTTTACGTGAAAACATATTTTAAACTAACTAATAAGCTAAACTTAATTATTGCAAACAATTATATGAACATTCAAGTAACTTTATGACAAGGTTTAAATTTTTAATTTAATTAAGAATTCTTTGATTTTGAAATTTAGATCTAATTTGATTTGGTCTAAGATGAAGATGGGGCGCTTGTGAACACAATATGTTGGGGCACATGTGAACAGTTCCCATATCCTCTGCACAATATTAATATTATTGTAAGATTATGTAGTGTTAAAAAACGGTGTAAAGGTTAAAAAATCCATATTTTGCGACAATCAGTTTATACATTTATTGTTAATTTTTATTGCATTACTATTAAATATTTATTTTATCATTTTTATTTTGTAAATTATTTTGTTACTAAACAGTTGGCCATCAATTTAATATTGTATAATATTTACAAGAAAAAAAAAAGACAAAATATTTTTTTTAACTAAAAGTTCGATCAAAAAATTATTATTTTTTTCTTATTGAGAGTTACTGTACAATTTAAACTGACACAGAATAGGTTTAAAATCCTTCAATGTGATTGGTATATACGTACATGTTTCATATTCAAGAGTTTTTCGTCGAAATATGATGCTTGTCCTACTTTTTTTTAATCGTGTTCATATTAGCCCCGGGCTCGTTCAGACACACGTGAACAATTGAGTACATTTTTTAAAAAGTCCATAAAGAAAAGAAATAACTTTTCAATGAATCTGAAAACAATCCAGTATACAAGGAAAAGACTATTCAATCATGGGGGCACTTTTGTTCTGAGAAATTGATAATAATTTTTTGAGAAATTAAGCAATAAAAAATTGTTCACATATGCCCTCTTTCCCCTATATATATATATATATATATATATATATATATATATATATATATATATATATATACAGGGGCGGACTGGCTACCTTTGGCCCGGTCGACAAAATCATATTTTGGCCCACCATTGTGAATTAAAAAAGAAAAAATAATACTGCTTCTATTATAAGTAAAACTATATTGGCCTTATTCCCACCGTACTTTAAAGCTTAAATATTTATGACAGGTTAGAGACACGTGTAACGATAATAACTGAAATTGCAAAAAGGAAAGAGAAAGCAATACTTTTTACTCAAAATGCTTTAAGTTTTTAATCTGTATTTAAATTACATGAACATACGGTACAACACCATTCCACGGAAAAACGAATATTTTGTCAAGAGCATGACAGCTCATCTTTCATTAAAAATAATAATTTAGAAGGGTAATGAACAAAATTTTGGTGCTTAAGGAATCGCAAACGTATGTGTGATTTATTAAGAAAATAAATTGTTCAGTACATTTTAAAATTATTATTCCTTTTTGATAAAACAGATAAGCTTTCACGTGGGGGACAAAGTTGCGGTTTTTTCGTGGAATGTTCAAAAAGGTTGAGCTGTAAAATTTGGGCATTGAAATAAATAAATTAATTTCACTCAAGCGTTGAGCAACCGAGACAGTTCTGCTGAACTGTAAGCTATACTGTCAATCACTTTATCATAGTTGTAATTAAATGATCGCTCGACTTGAATCAGCGTGTAGTCCTCTAGAAGAATTTCTCCAACATTTGAACGTAAGCGATTTTTGCCTACTTTTGCACAATCCGATAAAGCACACAGTACATTTTGCGTTAAGTTTCTTACTAGGAATTTAACTTCAGGAAAGCGAGCAGGATCTAGCCAAGCAATGTCTTATAAAAGACATTCATCTCAAACTGTTTGGATGATGAATTTAACAGCCTTGCATCATCACGAGATAATTCATCAGGATTTCGTTTTATTATTGAAATTCCCTTTCACAAAAGAAAACCCTCAATATCGACGAAGTAACATTCTTCAGTTAATTTATTCTGCAGATAAGAAGCAAATTCACTCTCCTTTTTAAGAATGGAATCGAAATTTCCTCGTTTTCTCTCAAGTTCTAAAATCACATTTGTTTCAAAACTGGTTGACAATTTTTTGATTTTGGTTGAGAGAAGAACAATGACTAACATGACTTTTGAAACACCAAAACAAAGGAATGTTGAAATTTTTGAAATTTTCTCGAATCTTGGCATAAATATTTAGTTTCATGGAGTGAATGTTTTGGTGAAAAATTAATCAAATTAAACACGCTGATTTATTTTCAGTTCCGGGAAAGTTGGGCAAAACCGTAGCTTAAAGCTTCGAAGTGTGCTTCGAAAAACATGTATAGATATTACTATGATAAAAACTAGTCAACATATTTCTTAATACATTTGAGAGACAATGTTCTGAGTTTGGAAGACTTAAAGTATGCGGTTATTTCACGATTGATTTTTTGTGAATCTTTGCAAAATAACGATTTTGTAACATGGGTTAGGCAAAACCATCATCTTGCCATTTGTAACCTATTGGACTATATTGCCGTGGCCAGGTAAAGAGCAGTAACCGCAAATTTTGATTTTTTTTTTTTTTTTTTTTGAGCAATTACGATTGCTAATTGTTTTCATTTGACCGTCCTTGATGTTGCGGTTCCTTTTTCAGCTTGGACCAGGGGCTTCTGCAGCACCGCTACCCATCGGCCTCTGCAGGCACGCCTCCTCTGGTTCTGACCACTGTCACCCAGAATCCGGTGGCGTGCATATCCTACATACACACACGCGCGCTCATACACACTCACACACATCCACGCGGGCGCCTTTAAACACATACACACTGACACACATATGCGGTGACACACACACCCGCCTTTACACACATATACTCACGCCTACGTTCATACACGCAGGTCTACACACACACACAAGCCTAGCCTACACATGCACGCACGCATGTCTATACACACAACTATACACACGTAATCGCCTAGGAGGGGGGGGGGGCAAGCTTGAAGGGACAGGGGTCGTTTCTGGAAACAATAACTCCAAGTAGAGTCCTGTCTAAACTCGTGATTGCGAAAAACATAATTTGGATTTAAAATTTCAGAATTCAAATTAGTTTTTTTTTCTTCCATCTATTGTATGTTATCTTTATTGTGCAAGCTTGAGTATTTGGTTTCCGCTGTAAAAAAGCGCGAAAAAACGTTCAATTCCAGCATTTCCCTACTGTTAGTATTGAATCCAACACACATTTCTTCAAATATCTCAAAAACTCATTTCTACAAATACTGCCGTTTACCTGCCCGCGGCATAACGCCCTTGCTCTCCCGAAAAATGCGTAAAGTATGCAATTTAATGAATTTATTTAAATTCTTAGCTTTCTTTTGGTGGGTGCTGGCTTCATGATTATTTGTTTTCATTTAGAAAACGTTAATTATCTCTTTACTCCCGGGTTTGAGGATGTAGCATTTCAACACTTCTTCAGTTGGGGTCACTGATTGGGGTTTCAGTTCATTTCCCTGTTTTGTATATATCAAGTTGGCTGTTTGCCGAAAATCGTTTGAGAACGGGGAGAGAAGCTCTGCTCATTTCAGGCAGTTTTTTCGATATTCAAAGGGTTCTCATGTACAGGGGCGTGAACAGAAATTTTGGGGCCCGTCACAAATGACTTTTACGGGGATCCCTTCCTATTGTTTATTCCTACATATATTTCACCCCTTTTTTGAAAAACTCGGGCACCCTTCAGGCTCGGAACTGAGAAATCAGGTGTCCTCCTCTGCATGCCTCAGCTCATTTATAAACACCCCAAAATATGGTCCGCTCATTTATAGAAGGTTCGGGATCGCTTTGCCTGATAATGCATACCCCTTCAGTTTTTGTTAATAGAGGTACAAAAATAAGTTTTGAACGCTCCTTCTTCATCCCGGGCTCTTTTTCAGGCCGCGTCCGACCCCGATTTCTGTGGCCCCTCCCGTTTCCACAATGAGAGTCATGGCTACCAGGCCTCTAAAAACTAGAGAGAAAGTTTATAAGATAGGAAAACATTCGCACGTGTGGACTTCGGCTATTTACTTTGGCCCCTGGCTTAGGATGGGAAAAAAATCAACCTGTTTCTAAACGCTTTTTGCACATAGAGTAAACAAATTGCCAGTTTTTTTTTTTTTTTTTTTTGTAACATTTTTAAAAATGTTAGGTGGGAGCTTAAATGTATTAAGTTCAATAAAAAAACTGCTTGAAGTGGCCCACTCAGCGGTTGGCCCAGTCGGGAATCCCCGACTAGCCGACCTGGTCAGTCCGCAGCTGTGTATATATATATATATATATATATATATATATATATATATATATATATATATATATATATATATAACATTACAATTTGGTTATTTTAAGACTGTGTATATATATATATATATATATATATATATATAAAACATTACAATTTGGTTATTTTAAGACTGATTTTTTTTTCAATGAAATATTTTCCATTTTATAATGAAAACTATTTTTCATCAAGTGAATGAAAAATATAATGCATAAGAAAATAACTAAATGAATAAATAAATGAGTGAAGTAATAAATAAAGGAATGTATCTAAATGAATTAAATAATGAATGAATATTTAAGTGATTTAATAAATGAATGAATAAGTAAAGGAAATGAATTATTCCCTTTGCCCCGTGTTCACCTGACTAACTGTATTAAGCACTTGCAAACCATATTGTGTACTGCATTGAACATCAATAGACCTAAATCAATACTTAAAATAGTAATTACAAAAACTTTATAATAACAAAGATTATTTTTGATAAACCACAAAATATTACAACATGTGTACCAAATTTTTTAAATGATTTATTTTTCCCTTGATCTTTAGAAATAGTTATTTTTGACTGTATTCAGCTGTAAGTACAAGAACATAGCTAAATTGCTGTTTGATAGATGGCGCTACAAACTCAGAAACTATTTTACCATTTCTATTCGCCCTGCTATTTCACTTTACCCCTTATTCCCAATAGCAGATTTTGGAGGGGGCAGGGGGCCCATGTCCCCCCATGGATGAATTAATTTAACTATTTTATTTATTACTTTTAATTGACTTCTTTTTTGCATTTTTTCTATAGGTTTTTAAAAAGAACACAAAACACACACAGCATATTTTGAATAAAAGCATTTTTGTTTGCTAAAGAAGTAATACTGGAGTCAGAGGCTCAGTGTGGCAGAATACATTTAACTCATTGGTTTTGAATTCGAGGGAACGTACTATCGCCATTCGTCTACTAATCCTTCTTTGATTTAATCAGTAATTAACATTTTTTTTTTTTAATGTGTAGGCGCACCAAAGAGAGTTATTTTGATCCAGGAAGCTATTTGCGAAATAATAGATTTCTTTTTCAGCTTATAAAAAATGCAAAATGAAAGAAATCATATGGTAGTTTCTTGGAAAAACCATGATTTTTAATGGAAACGGCATGTAGTATCAGTAGGTTACCTCAACTGTGTTATGGCTTTAAAAACAAATCAGCAACTGCTTTGAAATTCACACAGAAATAGTTTCTGAATTCTTCAATAAAACTTTTATGTTATGAAGTTATGATTTTCTTACTCAAATAATATTTTGTAGTTAAAATATAAATAAATTTATAAAAATGAAAATGAGGTATAGGATTATTTAATAACATTGCCCTCAATGTTCCTAATTAAAACCGCTCATTGTACAGCATTTCGGTGACATTAAATTGGGTTTAGTATTTAATTGGCTTGTATCGTTGAAGATGTTTTCCGCCCACATTCAAAGTATATTAGTGCATAATATTCAAGTATTTAGAAGCAGATTCATTGACCTGAAAACCATTTAAAAATTAAGTTAAGAAAACTTTGTTGTGAAACATCGAAGGGAGGAGGGGGCTATTCAATTTCTCGGACCCCCTCCAAAAGATTTCTCTGTATCCACCCTTGCACATTCCCCTATATGTAGAGACTTTGTTCCTCCCTGGAATACTGATGAATACTATAATGAAAAAAATAATAATTACACCAATACCGATAATAAAAACAAAATATCGATTCTCATCAAGTCGGGGTGTGCATAGAAATTTTGAGGTCCATGACAAATGACATTTCGTTGTCCCCCTCCACATTGCTTACCCCTTTATTTCACACCTAATTTCAAAAATATTGGGCCCTATTTAGGTTCGGGCCCGGGCTAACAGGTGTCCCCCTCCCCCCGTGCACGCCCCTGCATCAATTCGACGAGAAATACCCAGCAGATCAGCAGCTAATTCAACAATTAAACTATAAACTTGAAATGGGCATAGCTGCCATGAATGACTCAAAATAACGAGAAATATAAATTTGGAAGAACAAGATTATTTAAAACTTATAAATTACGAAAAGATTTGATTAATTATAATAATTAGAACATGGGTTCAGTCGTAATATTCAGAATAATTTTTTTACTAATACTTTTCTTGAATACTCAATATACTAAACATAGTAATACTTCACTGTATTCAAAATCGTAATACTAATCGTGGTGATGATAATCATGATAATAACATCAATAGCAATAATTTTAAAATGTCAATTTTCGACAAGCTGATGAATTTTAAATGTCTTGAAGACGAGCTACTCAGGCCATACATATCACTCCTTTGGAAAACGAGTGCCACAATACGAAATTTTTATTTTTTATTTTTCGCTTAAAGGGCTTCAAAGGCCGTTATCTTCTTTGGAAAATAATGACAGATTTTTTTTGCTTTAATATTACCATTGGAGAGCACAGCAAACTTACTTTACTTATTACTTAATGCAAATTGCCTGAAGATCTCAACTTGAAACGCTTCTCCTGTAAAATTTCATTTCTTCGAATTGTGGCATTCTTCTTCCAAATGAGCGATGTAGTGATTGTCTTGAAATTATCCTCATAATTATGACTCCGATAACATGAAAACTAGTTTTCCTACTTACAAAACTATATACAGTCGGACACCGATTTAACGAATTCATCGGGACCGAATTTTTTATACGTTAAATCGGGGTTATTCGTAATATCGGGTTGGGATTTTTTTGTTTTTTTTTTGTTTTTAAAATCACTTACCTTACGTAAAACCCCTAGTAAACAACGGCGCAAAAATATCCATAATTAGAAAGTTTGCACTTTTTATTCAGCATTCCACGACTTATTACACGCTAGTTAATTTGAAATTCTAAACTACTGAGTAATAGATGTTTGGACAATTTATTTGATACCTACTCGAAATAGTTCTCTTTCGACTTTATGGAGAGAAAAAAATACTGTGTCTTTTGCAGCCTGCTGCTGCATGAGGTATGTTTTTACAGTTTCCATGCAGGGCCTGATTTACGCACAGGGCAACTAGATCTGGGCCTGGGGCCCCATCTTCCCAAGGGGAATTATGCAAAAGTTATGCTTAAAGAATTACGCATAGCGTCACAACTATATAAAAATACATGTATTCTTAAAATAATAATTAAAACATAACTGGTTAGTTGGAAAAAAAACTTCCTTAAAGGAGAATTTTTATTCATTCTACCAGTAGCGAATTTACCATGTCACAATTATGAAGAGCCCCGAAGGGGATTCATAAATGCACATGATAAATGCTTCGCATAGTTTGATTGACGAAGAGGCCCCAAACCTGTAAATCAACCACTGCATTCCGCTATCGAGTCTTCATGGGGCCTCCAAATTATTGTGGGGCCTCACTTTTAGTTATTCGGGCCCTGTTTCCAGGCCGTGTAAAGCATTTGAAAAACTAAGTTTCAGGGAGTTTCCACTATCGTTTTCAGCATCAGAATCATAATTCGTTGGTTGCTCCCTCACCCTCGCCCGTCAAAAATTGCCGATTCCAAAAAAAAAAAGTCTTTTTCTGATTCGGACTATATTTATGTAACATTTAGAAAACAATCAATACTTCCCAACTCAAACTAACAAAAAAAAATTTTTTTGGCTATTAAAATAATTTGTTTATCTGGGTTTATTATTCGGTAAATAGGGGTTTTCACCTTCATTTTAGCCGGGGAAAAAGAAAAATTCGCTAAATCACGAAATTCGTTAAATAGGGGTTCGTTCAATCGGGGTCCGACTGTATAGAAAAATGTATTACAACCCAAATTCAAAATAATAGAATATCAGAACTGTTTGAACAAAACATGTCCCTGAATCGAGAGAAAAATGAACGCATGCAAATTAAAAAGACTAAAACTCCTTATTCATGAATGTGTAAATCAATTTAAACAATTTTTCATTTTAACAATTTATGGATCATTAATAGATTGAAAAAATAGATAAATTTTTTATATGGGTCAAAAATTAGAATAATCTATTAATTCAATGTGAATTTTAAAAAGTAGCGAAAATATTTGCATACCAGTTACCCTCCAATTTGTCACAAGTAAGGAGCTTGGCGCCCGGATAATTTTACGCTCTATTAAAAGCCTTTCATTGCTCAAAATGGGTCGTCAAGGTCATAAATAGGGAAAAAACGAAGTTACATAATGTATCATTTCTTAAAGTTAGAAAAAAAACTATCCAACTCAATTCAAATGAACGTTTTACAATCTATGGTATGTAAGATTTTAAAGGAATATAGAAGGACTTTACCAACTAAAAAGTAACCGAAGTAAACGAGGTAGAAAAATTGTAACACCTGGCAGAGATGAACCCAAATTAAAGTAAATTGTCCAAATTAATCGTTGGTAAATGCTTCTTACGTCCATAAGTGTTGGACAGAATGTATAGCTATCTTATCCACGTCAACTACACTTGGACGGTTACATAAACTGCAGTTTTAATTGCGGATCTACGAAGTAAGACCAAAGATAAACATGTAGTAGAAACGTGCACAACTTTTCTGAAGCAAAGAGAAGCTCAAACAGGGGCAACAAGGTTGAAAAAGTATTATATTAAGTGATGTTTTTTTTTTTTTTTTTTTTTTTTTTTTTTTTGAAATATCTGTGAACAAAAAAAGGTGTTCGGGTTTGTCGTTTAAAAAGAAAAGCGTATGAGAAATGTTGTGTAAGACGTTCTCTCCACTTCTTGGTTTGTGGGTGCATGAGGGCTACTGAAATTGGGAAGTTATATATATATCTTAAAATAAAGCAATGCGTGACTTCCGTTGTTTATCAATAATACTGCATGATACTTCATCTGAGGCACAGCCAGTTATACATTTAGTGACACATTTTATCTTTCAGCCAAATTCTACTTCGTGTCGCATCTCTAAATCGACTCATAGATTTTAAACAGAAAGAGGAATTTCGGTATTAAACTGGTCAAGCAACTCTACCAATCTCAATACGATCAAGAATTTGGGTATCGTCAAATCTAAAGAAAGTGGTTCAAAACCTGGTGCCCGCAAACAAAATTGAGTTCGTTGCCGCATTGAAGAGGGTACGGAAACAGTCTCAGAAACGATTAATGTAAACAGGTGTGAGAAAGGATTAAAGCATTGAATACAGCAAAAAATGACGCATCCTAGTATTAATATTGTTTCTTTTAAAAGTGTTTTTCCCAGTTTAGTTTGAATATTCTAGTTTTTTGACTCAATGTAAATCTTCATCACTATAAACTTTTGAATTATTCTGTCTAAGATTATTTTTAATTGAGTATATTTGAAATGAAATACACACTTTAAGGTCTAAGAAAGGTGGCACATTCATTTCAATACCTAATTTGCACTAAAATTTGGTTGGAACGAACTTTTTTCCAAAACGTGGGAAGTATTCTATTATTTTGAATTTGGGTTGTAATACTAATTTAAAAAATTGTACCTGCTCATCAACAGATATGTCCACCAGAAGTTATATTCGATCCGCAAAAGATATTTCACATTAAACTGCACTTTAAGGAACCTGTATGAATCAAAATATAGAAATAAACATGAAGGTAAGACGAAAGAAGCGAGGTTAAAAAAAAAAAAAAAAAAAAAAAAGAGCGGTCTGATTCAAAGTAATGATAACGGAGAGGAAACAGTGGTGAAAAGTTTTTTTTTTTTTTTTTTTTTTGACCGAAACAAATGACCAAATTCAAAGCAAAATATAAGTTTTGATCGTGTCGCCATCTAGGTGTGAGAAGTCAAATAAAAAGTGTTGAAAGAGGACATGTTTTGTAACAAGCAAATTAAAAATATAAGTGAACTCGAACGGTTTAAACTAGTTTTGTATTAAGTGCTCAAAACTGATCGGGTATTGTGTGGAATCACTTATAAAAGGATATCATAGAAATTATTTGCTACAAAATTACAATCGTGTTTTGAGCTTCAAACTTTAAAAAAAGGTTTACTTAACTTATCCTTTCAAGAAGTTGAAAAACGTTTCTCGTAAAATTATGACAGATCAACAAGAGTTACCAAATGGCTAAAAAAATGCAAAATACATTCCTCAATAAATTAATGGTTCGTTTCTACGAAATCAAAAAATATTCATTTATTTTCTTAATTTTTCTAAAGTTTTTGAAACAATTCAAAATGCCAAAAACAATGAAGCACGATTTTAATTAAAAATTAATTAAAGTATAATTCGGAAACAGAAAAATAGCACTCTACTTTAGTTGAAAACGACTGTAGTGAGTTAAGGAGAGCCTTTGAAGAAATTCTTTTTACAGTGATGAAGCCTTTTTCAAAGCTTGCAAATAGCTGTTGGCTTTTATGCCTTTTTTCTTTATTTTTTTCATTTCTGTTGTTTTTTTTTTAACTTAACTTATAGTGAGTGAGCAAGGGACTATTTTATCCAGGGATTACCCACACTGATAATACCCCCCCCCCCCCCATTAGTCTATTATTTCATCATTTTAGATTCTCAATTCGCCTATGTGGTCACGGCGATAAGTAAATATAATTCGAGCTTGCCCATCAAGAAATATATACTTTCAGTTTCAAAAGCTACCAGTACATTTGTGTCAGGTTAAATGTTTCAGCAATGACGTTTCTAATATGAAACAGAAAGTAAATACTAATAAGCATTTATGTACTTAAAATTATATATTAGAGCTGCAAGCTGAGTACTAGATTACTATGAAAGACGTGCAATCGTTATGCTATGTTTCGACTTTTTAATTTTTTTTTGTCTCATAGCCACAGACTGTGATTACGTCCGCATAATGTTTATAGAAGCTCTAATGGTGACCCAATACAACTCAATATTACGAAGAAAGGGTATTTTTTTTATAGAAAGGAGATGCTGGCTATGTTTAACTACTGTTTATAAAAGTTTTAATAATAACAGTTGCAATATAACCCAAAGTAATGTTTTCTTCTTTCCTTGATATAGCCGCTCCATGAACAAGAGATGGACATGTGCCAGGAATATGGAGACATTCATGCGTAAGTGCGCAATTTAAAAGCCTGTATGATATGCATTAAGATTTAGGGGAAAAAAATACAACCGTAATATTATACTGTGTTTTCATTTACTTTGGATGTGGTGCACTGAACTGTGGTATTTGTATTTAAATAATATGGAAATATTTTAACAAGTGTTAATGAATGACAATAAGTTATTTTTAACCCCTTCCTTCTCGCTCCCGTCAAAATCACGGGTTGTGCTTTCGTCTCCTATTGCTCGTACCCGTGACATTTCCATATAGTACAGTAAAAATAGGGGTCGGACCCAAACATCCAAAAAAAAAAAAGCTAAACCTGGTGCAAATTGTTTATTACCCTCCCAATAAGAACAGGTAAAAATTCCCACCCCATTGTGCGTCGGGTTTTGGAATGGGGGGCATCTAAAAATTGCTGTTTTGGGTATTTTTCCGGAACATTTAGAGTAAATTTAAAGTGAGAATATTATGTTATACTAAATTTAAAAGCATGAAATTAAAGGTGTTTGACCCCCAAGAGGGATGATATAACTCGCCAATGCTACAGAGCCCCCCTATCCCCGTAAAACGAAGCAGTACCCCCGAAACCCTCTCCATACATTTCATATGGAAACATTATTTTATGCTAAGTTAAAGTGAGAAATCGAGTGTGTCCATCCTCCAAGATCGATGGTGCACCTCCTCTCAAAGCTACAGCATCCCCCCTCCGCCAAATAAAATAAATCCTCACCCCCCCCCCCTTTATTTCAAGTAGAAGTATTATTTCATGCAAATCTAAAATGCATTAAATCAGGACTGTCCACCCCATAAGAACAGTAGCTCACCTCCCAAAACGAAATTATATACTAAAATATTATCCTTCCCCCCCCCCCCCCCGATGGTGCACATTTGATTAAATGGCCAGAAAAATTACGCTGAATTGTTTTTTGCTTTCAAATGATTTCTTCTAAGCTTCTAACAAAAAGTCTTCGTTATCAAGATGTTTTTTGGAATCTAGATCCTCAGCAAAATCGCTATTGTTGCAGATATGTCTAACACAGGTTGTGCATATAATTGAGCATTTCAGTCTACTTTCAGACTTTTCAAACATTCACTATATCCAATGAACCCCTCAGAGCAAGCACAAGATTTGAGACACAGAAAGTCTTCTAGAGCAGAAGGTTTGGCTGTTGTAATAGGACGCACATTATATTTCTGTGGTGCTTTCTTCGCACCCATCAAAAATGACACTAGTTTTCCTCCATACTTACAAGTTACCTAACCCTGCATTGCTGGCATATTTCCTTGAAGCTTACAGATCATTACCAAAAATATGATCAAGCAAGTATCTTCCAATCTATTACATATGAGGCAGTGAGAAGCAAAGGGACGTAAGTGGCAAAATTAAAAATTTGGAGATAACCAGTACAAATGGTTGGTGAACCTCTCCTCTATCTTGGGGCAAGAGATGGTACTAGTAGAACTGGTAGTTGCTTCTACACTGTTAAAAAATCAGGAAGATTTTCTGGTAATTGTTACTGTAAAATTGCATCGCTAACGCATCGCTGATTTTTACGGTAATTTATACCGGAGAAATAAGCGATCCCAGCGCCAACTGGTTGCTGTGGCCTACCGAGGAAACCGTAAAATTTTACAGTAACATTTGATTTTTACGGTAATAGTTACTGGCAACATGGATGCCAGTAACAATTACCGAAAATTTTCCGGAAAATTTTTAACAGTGTATACAGCATGATTAAGAAAAGAAAATCAATGAAAGCCTACCTAGGATCTTATCTTTAAACGCGTTTTATTCAAAACTTGAAAATGTCCACTTACATCCCTTTGCTTCTCACTGCTTCATATATGACACAAAGCTGTTCGTTCTGTGATGGTGGATGAACCTTTTGCTTCAGATAATAGCACTTTAACGATACAAGATTTCTTTCCTTCTGAAACCAGATTCATCGAATACTGATGGAGGATCAGCGCACAACTCGCACCAGAAGTTTTTAACAATTTTTTATTCCATCTTTACTGTTCATACCATTCGGTGTAAAAGATGGTTTGGGCTTACACATCTTTACAGATAGTAACTACTCTCGTAACAGAAGCTAAAGACATAACTGCTTACCTCCTTTACAAAGAAATGCCACAAAATTGTTTGCCTTCAATATCCTTTGATGTTACTACCCGAACGTTAAAGTTCTCATCGCAACTCACTTTATCATCAGCAAGCAACATTGGCGTCGTCAGCTGAAATTTATTGGGGGGGACCATTCTGACTATCATTTTCAAGTTGCATTAAGAAAAACTCGTGTATGTATATAAATATAAATATATATATATATATATATATATATATATATATATATATATATATATATATATATATATATATATATATATAATGGGTTTACATATAATACAATATTTTAAACGGGTACATCTTGATTCACATAATTACACAATAAGAAAAAAAAAATTAAATACCAAGAAATACATTTTTTCTAGACTGCACATGGGATATGAATATCCGCGCTATTTTTTTGTGATCAATTTCGTCCAAGATGTTTTTTTGAATGTAGCATAAAGCAACATGATTCAACCGCTTTTGTGTCATAGTCGACCTTAGATACCATTTCAACTTTCTCAGCGCACTGAAGCTTCTTTCAACTTCACACGACGAAGGGCGGCAGACCAAGAGTAGCCGCACCAAATTTTCAACATTTTGAAACAGTAGACAATTGAATCAACCGTTCTTAATGAATGAAATCAGCAAAAACGAAATCCAGCTCTATTGAATCAGCCGCTTTATGGAATCAAAGCTGTTCAGAACAAAATGTGACTCATATAAGCCGCGACAACTGTATAATTAAATTTTTATATTGCATAGTGATAAACCCTGCATCTCTAAGTTCTTGGCACAAGTTGGATTCGAAGAAGTTTAATTTGATGTTTTTTAATTAAAAAATTAAAGTATATAATTCACCGTTATGACATTCACGAACCTACGAAAAACACAACTACAAAAATAAAATAAGACACAAATAATTAAGCTCTCATATTATCATATTTTAATAATGCTACCTTTTAAAGTATTTTCTTAATTTTTTCAGGATTTTTGTAACAAATGCACCAGAATTTTGCTTTTTTGTTGAATCCTCCATACACTCAATGCATATGAAACCAAAAAACAACAAAAACCATGCCCATGTTATTTCATTAATTTCTAATTTCTCAAAGTCAGCAGGGAAAGTGCCCCTCCTGATCCTCTTTAAGTGACAGGCCTGCCTTGAGAGGCACACCTCACAGATTGAAAAGTACTAGCCTACACAGAGAACAAACAGCATTTGGTGTATAATTGAATTCTGATCAGCGGACGATGAGGACAGTGGCGGATCATGGGATTGTGAGGCCCCAGGCGCAGCCTGATCCCGAGGCCCTCACAACAAAAACAATTGAGTCTTACTAATATTAACAATGCAGGAAATCACAACTTTTTTTTATTTTTTGGATAAACAAACAAGCTTGGGGGGGGGACAGTTACATTCTTATTTAAAAGGGGGGAAAAACCATTTCTGACAAAAAAAAAAAAAAAATCACAGTGAAAAATTTCCTATATTTGTTCGCAATTTAGTCAGTACAGGGGGAGAGATTCTCCGAGCACCGCTTTCTGGCATTTACAGGGGTCGGAGTGGTGATTTCAAAAATTTTAGGACATAATTTTGATAAAAGCTTAGTAATTTTTAGGACAACAAATATCAAGTTTTTTTTTTAACTGAAACGTAATTTATAAGCTTGATTTTCGCATTGGGTGATAAAACGTTTCAAACTCAATCTTGAAAATTACAATACAATGCATTCAATCTTTTATTCTTTAACACAGTGACCAGTATGAAGTGAAAATAAATGCACATATGTCCAATTGCTTCTTTACTTGCTTTGTTGTTGTTGAAAAAATGTTCTTAATAAGGAAGGATAAAAAGTAGAGTGCAAAGTCCAAAATTTATTGCATACTTTTCTTTTTATCAGATAATCTGATACTTTTTTGTATTTCAGAATCATCAAAAATATCCCTGTAAATTCCAGATAAACCATTTAAAGATGCCAATGAATAATTGTTTTTTATGACAACTAAAACTATAAGAAAACCTCCGCTTACGAAATTTTATCTTGGAGTGAATTCGAAATAAAAACTTTGGGTTGTTTCATCATAACCAATTTGTTTTCAGTAGAAGACAAAGAACATGGAATTTTAAAATACAGCTTGATTTTTCAAGTTACTTGTCAACTCTTATGTCTCGCCGCATCAGCATGAGACAATACCTGTGAAAATAAAATGCTTTAAATTCATTCCTTTATGCATGGCACCATGTGCTAATTTTGCATCTATTTCTACCTGCTTTTTCAACCACAAGGAAGAGAATTTCGTTTCCCATGGCATTTTAATAAAACAAATTACTATTCACATTTTTTAAAAAAAAGTTTGTGACTAAATTTAAAAATTATATGTGCAAGAAATTATCCGATTTCACTGAACAGAAACACAAAGCAGACCGACTCTTTGTATTGGAAGAACAAGCTAATGCTCAGACTACAACGCAAGGTAAGCACTATAAAAATAAATATTACTTCCCAGTACACCTGGGGACAAACCATTTAACTTTTGTTTTAAATATACTTTTTGAACCAAGTGCTTACATTTGAGTTCTTATTTTATTTTATAGCTTTTTTGTAGAAGAGGAATCACCGCAAGATTTAGAAAGTATAGATAAAACAGTTTTATATTGAGCATTTGTTTTCGTTAACTGCATCCCCCCCCCACCTTTCTCTAGAAAAAAAGTAGCAGCAGCAAAGGTTTTTCGCTCTTTCTTTAAAAAAAAATTTCTTAAGGTCTACGAAGTTTATTTTTTTCCTAAAATACAGGCATATCATCATGAAAAGTTTCCTTTTTCTGCACAAGGGCACTCCCTGGGCTCCATCCCTTACCCCCAACGTTAAATGGCCTATGATCGCGTTTTCAGGCTTCAATTTCTACTACTTTCCGCTGAGACAACTGCATCTTTTTGTCCCCAAAAGTTTAAAATGGTCTTTTTAAACCTTCAAGTTAAAAAAATTTTTAAGGGGGAGACTTTTTTTCTGATGGCACCACTAAATTATACTTGCATTGGAAAACTGGAGAAAGCTGGGATTTTGCTAAATGCCCAGTGGTAGGAATTGTCCTAAAATTTCGAGTTTTGTCCTAAAATGTCTAATGTTCACTCTATATTCCCATCTTGTGCAGAAAAAGGAAACTTTTCATGATGATATGCCTGTATTTTAGGAAAAAAATAAACTTCGTAGACCTTAAGAAATTTTTTTTTAAAGAAAGAGCGAAAAACCTTTGCTGCTGCTACTTTTTTTCTAGAGAAAGGTGGGGGGGGGGGGGATGCAGTTAACGAAAACAAATGCTCAATATAAAACTGTTTTATCTATACTTTCTAAATCTTGCGGTCATTCCTCTTCTACAAAAAAGCTATAAAATAAAATAAGAACTCAAATGTAAGCACTTGGTTCAAAAAGTATATTTAAAACAAAAGTTAAATGGTTTGTCCCCAGGTGTACTGGGAAGTAATATTTATTTTTATAGTGCTTACCTTGCGTTGTAGTCTGAGCATTAGCTTGTTCTTCCAATACAAAGAGTCGGTCTGCTTTGTGTTTCTGTTCAGTGAAATCGGATAATTTCTTGCACATATAATTTTTAAATTTAGTCACAAACTTTTTTTTAAAAAATGTGAATAGTAATTTGTTTTATTAAAATGCCATGGGAAACGAAATTCTCTTCCTTGTGGTTGAAAAAGCAGGTAGAAATAGATGCAAAATTAGCACATGGTGCCATGCATAAAGGAATGAATTTAAAGCATTTTATTTTCACAGGTATTGTCTCATGCTGATGCGGCGAGACATAAGAGTTGACAAGTAACTTGAAAAATCAAGCTGTATTTTAAAATTCCATGTTCTTTGTCTTCTACTGAAAACAAATTGGTTATGATGAAACAACCCAAAGTTTTTATTTCGAATTCACTCCAAGATAAAATTTCGTAAGCGGAGGTTTTCTTATAGTTTTAGTTGTCATAAAAAACAATTATTCATTGGCATCTTTAAATGGTTTATCTGGAATTTACAGGGATATTTTTGATGATTCTGAAATACAAAAAAGTATCAGATTATCTGATAAAAAGAAAAGTATGCAATAAATTTTGGACTTTGTACTCTACTTTTTATCCTTCCTTATTAAGAACATTTTTTCAACAACAACAAAGCAAGTAAAGAAGCAATTGGACATATGTGCATTTATTTTCACTTCATACTGGTCACTGTGTTAAAGAATAAAAGATTGAATGCATTGTATTGTAATTTTCAAGATTGAGTTTGAAACGTTTTATCACCCAATGCGAAAATCAAGCTTATAAATTACGTTTCAGTTAAAAAAAAAACTTGATATTTGTTGTCCTAAAAATTACTAAGCTTTTATCAAAATTATGTCCTAAAATTTTTGAAATCACCACTCCGACCCCTGTAAATGCCAGAAAGCGGTGCTCGGAGAATCTCTCCCCCTGTACTGACTAAATTGCGAACAAATATAGGAAATTTTTCATTGTGATTTTTTTTTTTTTTTTTTTTTTTTTGTCAGAAATGGTTTTCCCCCCTTTTAAATAAGAATGTAACTGCCCCCCCAAGCTTGTTTGTTTATCCAAAAAATAAAAAAAAGTTGTGATTTCCTGCATTGTTAATATTAGTAAGACTCAATTGTTTTTGTTGTGAGGGCCTCGGGATCAGGCTGCGCCTGGGGGCCTCACAATCCCATGATCCGCCACTGATGAGGAAGAGATTAGAGAAATGAACTGCTTTTTTCTGGCACGTGACAATAAGTTTTAAAATGGTTATTATTCAATAAAATTTGTTCAGTAAAGCAGGATTATTAATGGATAATTTTCTGTTAAGCTTTAATAACGTAAAAGGAGTATTATTTATTCCATTAAAATTTATAAAAGTTGAAACATTTTCAAAAAAAAAAAAAGAGAAAGTTGAACGCATTAGCTCCCATAGGACTCATAATGTCAAAATATTGACTGTAAAGCATACCTGATTATCAGGCATTCAGGGGCTACTCGATAAGAGGTCACTGTGAACTTTCATAAACTTTCCTTTCCTAGAAAATTTTTTTCTGACGAATCTTCAAATTTCGAGTAGTTTTTTGCGAAATATTGCATTAAAAAGATATTCTCATTTGATGTAGTGAGGTGGGTAATTAGGAATTTCATTCGGAAAATCGAGAAGTAACCCCACCTGAATAGTATAAAATCGGGGAGCCCCTGCATGTATTACACTCAACAGAATGGTACTTACCTAACACGATCTTTTGATTTTTTGAAGATGGTTCCGTGGATGTTGATGATGATTCAGTTGTTAAAAATTGCTAAGGTTCATTTGATGTAGAAGGTTTGCTACATTTTCCCATTTCAAGCCACCTCTCCATATTCGTAATCGAATATGTAAAAAAAAGCATTTTTACCAAAATAGGAGCGCTCTTCAGGTCACCTACTCTCAAGGAGACCAAAAGACCACATGAAATTATCTTTATTTTTGTCGGAACGTCCTTTTATTTCTGTCTTTTTTTTTTCTGGTCATCTTGCGCCTCTTTTTTCGTTGGTCTATCGGAAGTGACATCACAGTATCCATCGTTATGCTGGCTTACGATTTGCTTTTGAAATTGCACGTTAATTTTTAGACTCCTCCTCTTTTTTTTTCTGTAACGTAACGCTTTTTTGGTCAAATTTGAGATGTTGCAAACACATTTGAGAAACCGCGCTTCGGTAAGGTACTTTGAAGCCACGTGTTGAATAATGTCAAACAATGACACGTCTCCTTTCCCTTTCTACCCCCAAACTTAACCTTTGACCAGCTAAGTGGTCTTCTAAATTTTTGTGCAATCCTTTGGCCAGGGTGTTGTTGCCAGCTGCAAAAAACCGCCAAAGAAGTCTGGTGTCTCATTTTGTTTGGGAAACATCGGGGGTCGCTATAAATTGAACCGAATCGGCGAAACAAACACTGCAAAACTTGAAACAGAAACCTGGAAGCGCCGAGAAACGAGATAAGAAAGAAAGGGGCAGAAGCTCAGATCCCCGTCTGACGTCTGTTGACTTATTAGCACGAGAGTCGTAAAAAGGGGGGGGGGGGGGAGTGCACATACGCTGGAGACTCGACTATGGATGGTTGACATCGCACTCGGGAGAAGTTATCCCCTTTCTAGCATCCTTCACTAAAGCTAGTGTGCGTAGAGCAGAGCAATAATTTGTCAATGAAGTTCACTTTCCGACTTTCGTTCACTATACACATCACATATTTTGTTTTTTTTAGTTCATTTTTTTTTCGATGTTCATTTCGTTTTATTTGATATGAATTAAACATGACAAATTATGTATTACGCAACTGTTTAAAGTCTTCAAAGCAAAAATAATTTCCCCAAAATAATGAATTTCATCTTGACAATTATCGAGGGGGTCCGATTTTCAAATATTGAGAGGGTCCGGTCCTCAAATATTGGGGGGGTCTGGACCCCTTGGACCCCCCCGGCCGCGACGCCCATGGCAAGCAATACCACTACCAACTTGAGAAGTAGGAAACTTCTGGGGGCTTTAGAAACGGATTGTGATTTCCAAACTGAGAGACAAAAAGGTGTAAATATTTAGCATTATATTGTTGTATTGCTCATTGCTCTCATCAAGACTTGTTCTATCGTTGAATCACTACAGGTTCTAGACCCCCTGAATTTGTCACTGCGTTACATCGTTGGATAGCTGATGTTTGATGTGATCAAATTTTTTTTATCGCTTAATGTACTCAAAAGTTTGAGATAGTGTTGCAAGTATATGTCCGCATATTTAGCATAATTCACATAACCAGCTGTGTAAAAGAGAGGTAGCTCGGTGTTTGCAAATGAGAACCCCCACCGACTTAGAGGATGCAGAATTGCAGCATTGCCCGTCTCACTGTTGGCAATTTCGGTTTGTCCCGTCTTACGATGATGGCAAAAGATTGTAGAAAAGTTGAAGTAAGTTAATCAAGAAGAAGTAGGGAAACTTTGGTCAGTTTGGTCTTTTTTTATACCGCACAGGAATTTTGTTTTCCAGCGCTCTAAACAGTTTAATAACTCCAATCACAAATAATTTGGTTACTGAGCTCGCTTAGATCTTTTAGAAGTATCATTCTGACATTACTGTATCATTGTGTGGCATTTTGTTCTTCGGAAAAGTTTAAATCAGGGAAATTTTTTTCGTGAACTTCACTGCAATAGTTGATTTTAGAATGTAAATTCAGGGTCCCCCCCCCCCCAAAAAAAAAACCGATGGCGCACCCCTTAAGTGTGACAAAGTATCCATCCAGAATAAAAACCCTCAAAAAAGAAAGAAATACCCCTTGAAAAAGCTACCTTAAAAATTCCAATGACGCAAAGCTGCTCCATAACCCCCCCCCCCCATCCCCCCCCGCCTGTGCACCCCTGTTAATTAGAATTTTTTTTCTGTGAGAGTTTATTATTTTACTATTATAGAGTGGTTTCTGCGAGGTTTGATAATTTTTTTTTAAGAAATAGAAATTATTTTTATTTAAATAGAGGATTATTTCGTCCCCTCCCCTTCCCCCCGAAATCCGACGCGCAAAGTGCTGGGACTTTTTACCCCTTCTTGCTGGAAGGGTAAGAAGTAATTTGCAACAGGTTTCACCTTTTTTTTTTTTTTTTTTTGGATGTTTGGGTTTGGCCATTTTTTGGCCTAATTTTACTGTACTAATACTTCTAGGACAGAGTGTTATGTTCAAATCAAAAAAGAAAAAAAAACCTAAAAAGCAAAAAGGAATACGCATATCGTGCAAATACTTTTGTTTATACAATTTTTTTGAATAAAAGAGATAAGCAGTTTTATATGATCATTTCTTGAAAATGATAAGATCGTTAAAGGACTAAATAATTAAAAAGTTTTTCTCTGCAAGGAAAATTCCAGCGCTTTTGCACTTTAGAAATGATGTAAAAATAAATAAGTATTAACGTAACCCCAATCATTTTAAAGCTGCTGAAACTGCTTTTTTTTTTTTTTTTTTTTTTTCCAAACTTCCGTTTTGTTATCTGCTACGAAGTCTGTCTAAATTGCAATAATGCAACCAAGTTTTTCATACTCGAAGCGGAAGTAATTATAAATTATACAATGCACTCGAAAAGTATTTCAGTGACTCATTTGAAATTACTGAACGTAAACAATATTAGTTAAGTGGATGTCGATGATTTTCATGAAGGCAAAATGGCAGATTAATTTTATCTGAAAAAATGTTTAAAACGTGCTAAGAATTTAAAGCAATTTTTTGAGCAATGATTTTATTTTTCCAAATCAACTTGATGCAATCAATTTACTGTACATATTTATTCTTTAAATGTATGTATTTGGTTTTTAATTTACTAATATCGGTTGAATTCTATTTGTTCCTAATATTTTAGGAGATACGAAGGTACAAGAACTGTGCTTACCGTAGCAGACCCCGGTCTTGCATGTGATGTCTTCCGCTTATTTACAGAGCGTAGAGTAAGTTACTGTTAATTCACTCTTTTTTCTACTTAAATGCAGTTCAAATTTTTTATAAAAGCACTATATATAACTACATATTTGGATGTCACAAAAAGAAAAGAAAGAAAAAGAAATGAAAAGATTTTTTGTGTCGCATACTCTCTTTTTTTTCCCCTTTTATATCAAGACAATTAGAAAAATAATTTAACGTAATTCGTAATTTGAACAGTGGCAACCTGTGCCGACTTGCGCCTCAATGTGTGAACAATTACTGGGTGTACTACATCGAATAATAATTGAATAAAAATTTCGGTAATTCGAAATCTCAAGTTGATAAAAACTTTCCCAAATATGTACAACAAAAGCATTTATTAAAAAAAAAGTATCCGTTACTATTTGTTGCCTATCCGAGAATAATTGAAATGCGGCTCATTAGGTTGTCGATATCCTTTTCAGTTTTTATAATATTCCGCTGAAATTTTTTTTGTAAGATTCCAAATCTATTTGATTAAGAAATTATTAATCGCTATCTTTTGCGTATGCGCAGTGAGAAATTAATTGCTTTAAATGTTTATATTTCATCAAATTTTCATTTTTTTTTTCTTCAGATTTTAGTAAATTATTCTCTTGTTTGCTATCACGTTTTCTGATAGTTTGGTAAGCCAAGCCGGAAAACTCTGCTTGTAAAGAGCCAAACATGCGAACAAAATTGATAGTTTTTTCTATGTTGTCATTGTCCGTTTTGACGTGCCGTTTTTCGCCCATAGCTATTCATTACTTTGTCCGTCTGCACAGCCCTGTCTTTTTTTTTTTCAGAATGAATTTTTTTTTTCATTCTTAAAGCTTATCAAGCGATATGACAAATGTTTCAACACGTGTTCTTTGTACAAATCACAAACCTTGGTACTTATGTTGTGTCGTACCTTTCAAATCTCCTTATATTATTTGACTTTCAAACACTCGTTCGTCCGCAGCCGCCAGTAGAAACATATTCTCCGTCTCACACCCGTATTCAGGGGGGCCCACCCGTTCTTCAAGCAAGGGCGCACCCTCCATAAAAATCGTGAACCCCCTAAAATAACCCCTTTAAAAAAGAAAAAACCCTCAAAACCCCCCTAAAAATTTCAATGGCACAATCTGCGCCATGACCCCCCCCCCCCCCAGGTGGGCACCCCTGCCCGTATTTGTTTAGAACTTTAAAAGGTAATTTAAATCATTGTACAGTTGCTATGTGTCTTTTAGTGATTTACTCATATTCATTTTCATTTTAATGGCTGCCTTAACATTAGGTGTTATTGTAACAGTCGCATTAATAGTACAGATGAGACTGATGTTCACTTCTTTCGCTAACAATCTTCCTATTATGAGCGAGTCTTCCTTTCCTTTTTTTTTTTTGCAAGTCACTCTTATTGTTTCGTAAGTCTAAGTAAGTGTAGAACACTCTTTTAATCTTTTTTACAATACTTGCATTTTTTAAAAAATTTATATGCATAATGAATATTATAAGAAAAGTTAAATTCTGAACAATATACGATTACATGTATTTAAGTTACTACATGCATATTACTGCAATTGACTTACAGCTTAATTAATGACTATATTTTCCCCCAAAGGATCTAAAATTTAATGATGTGCTATTCGACAATTCTCTTTTTGCTATGGAAAACCCAGACTGGAGAAGAGTGAGGAGTAACTTTTCACCCCACTTTACGACGGCTAAACTAAAAAAGGTATGAGTTTCTAACCCTGTTTGTAATAAGTATAAACAGCAGTGTGTGTGAGTTGCACCTTTTCATGTATTACCTGTATCGGCGAATCGTCAGGAGGAGGGAGCAGAAAATTTTCGCATATTCTTCACCATAGTCAGTCAAATCTTGATAGTCCGCTTAATTGGGAGTTTTTAATCATTAGTACCATCAATATCAATTCGAAGGAAGAAATTGTCTCTAAATGTGATGATGGTTAAAATATACTCCCATGAATAGCGCAAAAGTGTTCATTCGAACTCTTACTATTGTTTGAATGGTTACAGAGCTTCATAATAATGATTTCTTTAAAAAATTAGTATGAACGTAATGTCCACGTTTGCTTAATGCATCAGAATTTCGTATGACAAAAGCATTTATTTGAATTTTTTTTACAGATATTTTCGGCGGCAGAACAATGTGTTCACAATGTAATGCTCAAAATTGAAGACAAAGTCAGCGAGAACAGAAGTATCTCATGTCAAAGGTACTGCATTAACTCTTTGCTCCTTTTTATTTTATCTTACTTTTATTTTTCATATTTTCCGTTTGAAAAAAAGGCTTACAGATTTTTCAGATTGCAGTTTCATTTCAACTGCCTATCAGTTTAGCTACAGAACTCTTTGAGTACGTAAGATTCACAAATTGTCAACCAATAAAGAGCTTAGCCAATTGAGTTGCTGCTGCTATTAGGAAAGCAAAATAATTTGAATCGATTAACGAAAGGTTTTAGCAGTTTGAAATTTATGGATGGCGGTAGTCATTTTCAGAATGAGTATCGTTCTAAATGTTTTGTGTAAATGCTATTTTTATGTTTCTCTGTCCTTAATTTGTAGTAATCTTGCTAAATTTGTCATTTTCCCATTAATTTGCATTCAAAAGTACCCCCTTTTTTGAAACTACGTGTAAAAGGTTTTCTTTGCTTAGGTGGTTTTGTCTTTGTGTTTTATTATACAGGGAAGTAAATGCATGTTTATCGTTTTGTTTACATTAGTCTGTGTATTACTAAATAAGATTGCACTGTTTTCATAAAAACAGAGTCACCAGAGAAGTTAAGGTGGGCTGGTAACAGTTTAAACTATTCATTACTTTTCTAAAACTTGCTATATTCTTCTTTAAAAGTTACTGTTGAATGAATAAGATAAAAAAAAAATTATTTATCGGAAATTAAACTCAGTATTTTACATGAAGAAGGTATTTTAAGTGTGAAGATTTTGATGCCCAGTGGCTCAGTGGTAGCGTTTCGCGCTCCCATGCCACAGGCACGGGTTCTATTTACGGGTCGGGCATGGATAACTCAGCCGTTCTTCCACTCAGGGGGTCGAGAAAATGAATACCAAGTGTACTTGGGAACCAAACACTGGGGGTTCGACGTTAGGCTGACCACCTAATCGGAACATCTGCCTTGCGCCTCAGAACCCCTGGTCAGGAAAACTGAGTTGGGCACTGTAGACCTTGGCCTTCATGGGCTGTCGTGCCACAGGGTTTGGGTTTTTGCATTTTACAGTCCTTTAAAAAATATACTTAATATTCATTCATTCATTCTAGGATATTTGGCAACTATTATATTGACACAATTTCAAGATGTGTCTACTCGACTAACGTACCATGTTTGCAAGAAGATGAAAACGAGTTCGTGAAAAGAGCTGGAGAAGCATTTATATGCTCCAAAACTTGGAAATCACTTGGAGTGGGTAAGTATTATTTCAAAGTGCAATAAATATTCTTTGCAGCATAAATTTACGTTTTTATTTTTAAGGCATTTTTCTTTCCTTTGATAACATTTAAGTTTGTGACTTTTTACTGTGTCTTTGATGACGTAAACAGAATGTCTGCTGAGGTGTCCATTGTCACCTCAATTTCTGAAAGACAAGATATAGTAATGAAAGTGAAATCTTGGTATTGTAAAGTGTTCATGCAGTACGGAATAATGCCACTTGCAGCGTCACATGGAGGCAAAATTCCGAGTTAGCGGTCTTATATCAAAATCAGAACCAGATAAGGAGAAAAATGTCAATTATTAAGTTGTTCAGCATCATAGTTTTATTGCAAAAAATATCTTGTGCGTGAAAATGATACACATGAAAAGCACGAAATGCATATTGCTTTGATTGCATTTAACACTGAATTTGCTGGAAATGGTGTAATTTAACCCAAATGCACATCTAGAAACAGGACTTTCTGCTTCACATTTCACAGTGTGGCAGGTGACACGCTGGCATAAGCGTCCATAATATGGTTTCAAAGTTCCTGTAATGATTGTGGAGGAGTTGCACACTGCTATTTGATGTCCTTTCGCTATTGGATCTCTTCGCGGAAGATATCCTTTCTTTCTTAATTTGATGATGTTGAACAATTTCGTAATTGCCATAAGCTGTAAGTTACCGCCTTTAAGCCAGGACTGAGGCAGAACTACATGGATGTACCGTCAGCCCGGTCACGACAACAAGAGACTGCAGTTTCATTCTTGTTATGGACTCAGATTACTTTCAAACTGGTAGCCAAAATGAATTTAGCACACAAGCTAGAGTCCGTAATCAATACTTCGGCTCAAGTCGTAAAATGAAGGTAAAAGCTTTGATACCAACCCTTAAATCAGGGTAAAGGCAGAATTCTTTGCATATCAGACAGCCCGGCCTTGACATCGGAGAGACATCAGAGTTTCGTCCTTGGTGAACAAAGTAACACAGTAAATGAGCATGTCTAACCAGCTAACAAGCGCAAAATTTTGCTTTCTTTTTGAAACTGAAGAAGGAATTTATTGCTGTCTATTCATAGAAGAATAATCTTATTTTTTTTAATACGCGAACTAATCACTTACTGGGGGGTGCTCATTCACGGGTTAGACTATTTTATAAGAGCGCCTTGGTATTCACTTGAGACAAATCTAGCGCATTCAAGAAGATAATTAGATAATTGTGACATCGCGAAATGCCAATAAAAACTTATTTCATTTCAAACACGATCTTTGTATGAATGGAACACAAGACTCTTTATTGCGCTTTTATACTTAAACCTAGTTTGAGTTTGCATAACTTTTCATTTTTATTCATTTACTTTTTCAGTACTGTTCCCGAAGCTGATGAAATTTTTTCGTATTTCTCTTCTGAATCAGAAATCTGTAAAGTTTTTCCGTGACATGTCTATAAAGCTGGTAGACAACAGACAAAAGACAAACGAAGTGAGTCCTGCAAAATTGTAACTGATTTTTTAGTCTAAATATCTGATTATCAAATAATTTATATATACGTATAATGATTTTTCCACTAGTTCGTTAAAATATAATTTGCTTTTGTGACAGAAATGTTCAGATTTTCTGCAGTTCGCTCTCGACACCATGAAAAAGGAATCTTCAATCAACTGTTCGGTTGAGAAAGACGAACTATCAAGGAACGGAATTGATTCTACGTCTAAGAATGACAGTCAAACAGGTATGAAAATGCATTCTTTTTCCTAGTTTTTCTTTTGACATTTTTCTGCTTCAAAGTGATCAAACATATTTTTTTATTTTAAGAATATTCTGTTATAAGTTACGAAACAACTACTTAACAGATAACCATACACTCAACTATTTTGTCAGAAAAGTTTTTTTTTTTTTTTTTTTTTTTTTTTGTGGCAGGGTTTGAGTATAATGAGTAGGAAACTTTTTTGAATATCTTTTTAAATGTTATATTTTAACTATGATAAGTTTTTCTCTTCTATCAGATATATTTATTTTATTGAAATTATCCTTCTCTTGAAAGACTGAGGGTGAAGACTCAGTGCTTTTATTGCCAATGAGTAATGTGACCGTGGCTTTAATAAATCTGAATTCATTCCTTTTTGAAGAATTCATTCATTTCTCTCCTCTCACCATCGAACAACAATTTCGGGAGGTAGCACGTGATACATTTGTCAGCATGTTAAGTAGAGCTTGGTGAGACAATTTTGCTACCTCTGATACGTTTGGACACTTCGGAATTTACTTGAGTCTTAAAAAGAACTTCAAAGCTTTTTAGACAACTAGTTCTACGAATTGATAATTGTGGCATCGAGCAATATGGTTTAAATATTCCATCGGAACTAAAGCATATTTTTTCAATTATATGAATGAGTGCAATGGCATTCTATTGCATTTATAAAAAAAATAATTTGTATGAAATTTTTTTTCTCTTTCAGTACTGTTCCCGAAGCTGTTGAAACTTTTTCGCTCATCTTTTCTGAATCAGAAATTCATAAAGTTTTTTCGGCACATGGCTGTAAATGTCTCGCACATAAGGCAAAAGACAAAAGTGGTGAGTTTTAAATTTGTAAGAAAATATAACTATCTTTTTTTTAAGTGTTAGTATCTTTTAACGCAGTACAACAAATTTGAACTTTACTTCTGTATTAGATTAAACAAGGTGATTCTGCATGAGCAATACACTTTAAAAACCATAATTCCAGAAATGACAAAAATGTACTCAAATTTGAACATATCGCGGAGTCAAAATGGCTCCGACTACGTGGTATTCAAATTTGAAACATTCAAATACTCCTCAAATACTCAAATCAACATGAGCTCATTTTTGAATGTGTAATAATTTCAAAATTGAGTATCAACCGAGTTACGTATTCATTTTTGAGTATGAAATAATTCAGCGCACTATTTGAAAACATGGGTACTCATATTTGAAACAAAAGGTAATATGAGTACCCATTTTAAAATTGAAAATTTGAAATTTTTTTTGAAAATTTGAAAGCATGAATGTATTCATTTTTGAATACTTCATTTTTCTCAGTGTATACGTGCTTGATTCATGTATTAAAACCAAACTGATCCATCACGTACCATTTTTGTATTCTACCGCCTTCTCATATAAGAACAATGATATGAATGTAAGCCAATCTTCTTTTACGGATTCTGATAATTTATTGTCTAACTCTTCATCATAAAAGTGCTTCAACGTATGGCCCAATATAAACCCTTTCTGGTACTTTTGCCTCCCTTAAATTTTTGACTTTTTTCCCAAGATGCAATAAAAATCACTCCTGTGTCCTGAGCTTTTTCAAATATTTTCATCCAACCGAATCCAAAGTACAATACTGTGGAAGAAAGACACATTACTGATACACCATGTGATATATGACGTTTGGGTGCAAGGAATGAAGTTTTTCTTGGAGGTCACTACAAATTAAGCAAAAAAACATGCAAGCCTTTGTTTTTGGGGAAAATGGCATGTGGTAAACAATAAATAATTAAATTCGTTATTTTACAATAAAATAATAAGTAAAATTTACAATAAACACATTTTCTTTCAAAGGTCGTCTTGTATGTGCTACGCTAAGTAATTTATATCAATCATGCTTTTGTCTGTGGTGAGCTAAAGTATTTTTCACTTTTGTTACAGATATGTACAAATTTCCTGCAGTTCACTACCAATGCCGTGAAAAAAGATTTTGTAGGCATCAGTTCTGTTGAAAAAGAAGAATCAAGAAACGAAATTCAGTCTGGAGAGACTAAAAATAGCCACCAATCTAGTAAGAGAATAAGTATTTTTTCAATCAAAAATGTATTCTTGAAGCTAATTAGCCACAGTATTTTTTTTTTTTTTTTTTTTGCTTTGTTTTTCTTTTGAAGTTCTTCGGGTTCATTATTTTTAGTGTTCTAGATTTTCCTGATATTTCGTTAAAGTTAAGAAACGATTATTGATCAATAAATCATGAGTACAACCACAATAATCGAAGTTTAAATTTATCATTTTTTCGTGGGTTAAAAATATATTCTAGAAAAAAATAATAAACGGTTTTTAAAATCTTATTTTGTGGCATACCCTCAATCTCTTATTTCTCGCAATGATAATACTTATTCTGTTTTCTGATGCAATGAGGCTTTTTTTTTATCAGATGAACCTTCTATTGAGCAATAACTGTTTTTTAGGTATCACACAAAATGAGCTTCTTGCTCATGTGCTGAGTTTCATTTTGGCAGGCTACGAACCAACCGTTTCGCTAATCTCCTTTGCCCTCTTTAACCTGGCGAAACATCCTGAATGTCAATCAAGAGCTTATGAGGAAGTTAAAACAGTGTTGGAAAAGTACAAGGTAAGAGACTTCTTTTGACATATATTAACCGTCCAAAAAACATCCATAAGACACAATCGTCCACTAAATGGTACTTTTTAAGACAAGTCTAGATTTTCAGAGGAACAGGAATATCGAGAGAATGGATCAACCTGTGCAACCTTTGTATTACCTTCGATTATATATATATATATATATATATATATATATATATATATATATATATATATATATATGCTTTCTGTTGAAGTAAAGATGGGAGGAAAGGCCCTTGAATTAAAATATATATATATATATATACAATTGAAGGGCTCGGGGGAGAATGATATGCCACATGATGTGAATTTTTCCGTAGGTCAATTTCCAACTGTTGAAAAATTCTACAAAAACTTTTATAGAAATTATACATTCTACATTCTGCAATACTAAAATCAGATATGTTTTCTCCCAATATCATAATCCATTGTCATGTTTATTTCAATTATCAAAGCAGCCATTTAGACCAAAAAGCTCATTTTTTCAAAAGTGTCTTACCACGTTTTTGCTCCGAGCCCTTCAATTGTTAAAGGTATACTGCTCCGCTCGCCAATTATGTGATTGTAGTCCAGAACGACAGTAGGATATCTTCCTGTTATTCCACTGCTAGGAAGTCCTAATATTGCTCTGAGGCGAGAATTTGTTCTGATGCGATTTTTTTTTTCACTCGTATGCTTTGAAGCTGGTGCTACATACCGTGTTTTTTCAGTCGTATTTCAAATAGCTAAAATTGAAACGTTTATTCCAAGGTATTTTAAGTGCGAAGATTTTCTCATGTTTACATTGTTTTCTATTCTATTATGTTATTTTTGTCTTATGTTTCGACTTTAAAACACTCTACCTAGTCGGAAAAGTGGACTTCATCCCTTTATGCTAAAAAATGTGTGACTGATATATAAACATTTGCTCGAAATCATTTCATCAATATAGTCAATTTCATAACCAAGGCCGTGACTAAGGAGAGAGTTTAGAGGTTAAATCCCTTCCATTGAAAATAAAATAATAAAAAGAAAAATGAAGAAAATATTTATTTGACTTATAACATCAAAATTGTTTGCTAACAACGCATAAAAAATAAATACATAAATATATAAATGAACAAATAAACCATTCTATGTTAAAATTTGCTGAAATTTACAATATTTTAGAAAAACAGTTTTTGAAGAGCCACCACTGAATGGTCTGTCAAATATGGGTCTGCGTTGATATTGCTTCTTATGAAGAGGTTGTGATGATGAATTTGGCATTTTACAGAAAGAGAAGGATGTTTCGTTGCCGCTATGAATATGCGTAATAATTGTGTTTGGTATTTCGCAACGGGGTAGTTTGCATTTGCAATAAACTCCTTCTTGTTTGGTTTACTACGCATTATTTCGGAACATAAAACTTGACATACAAGATGCGTTGTAAAATAACTTAACAAATTTTAGCACTTATTATAATATTATAGTAAACAGAAAATAAAGTTTGATTCCAGAGAAGCTGAAAAATGAATGAATATTGCGATCACTACAGCCACAACTCTCTCCCAGACCTTCTGGAAGAGGGAGGGAGGTCACAACAATGTGGGTAAGGATTTGAGGCGAATTAGAGAGCAAACACAGATTAAATGCTTGGTCGTCAATTAAAAGTGCCTAATAAACACTATTTCAGATATGAAATTGGTAAACAAAAGTTTCCAAAATGCAGTTTTAGGTTATATTTGGTCGAGTGGGGGGGGGGGGGGTCAAGTATCCAGTGGACCCCCTCTGAATTTCTCTGCTTGGGGAAAATAAACTTATCTGATATAACTATTTCTTGCATTGAAGCATGTTCATTTGTACAAAATATTAGCTTCACATTCAAGAAAAGAAATAAAAAGTCAAATTTTGTTGAGCAGTGTTATCCGAATTGTGTTACTAAAATTTTATAGTATTATTTAAAATATTCGAGCAGAGGGATAAACGAGGAAAATTTCTCGTGTACAAACATTGATTTTCTGATACATTAGTTACTGCTTCGTAATTGTCTCAAACAACCCTTTTCTTCGATGAAAACGATTTCTTCAGAACAAGAAAATCTGATATAGACGACAGATTACTTTACTTTAGGTCTATTAATGAGACGCATGTTTTAGTAACATACTCGTGTAAAAAGGATTTTCCTTGAAATTTAAAAATCAAGTTTTCTTTCCGATCATAAAATGTAGATAATAAAGCGATAGAAAGGTTGTACTGGTAAATCTCCGTAGCAGTGCAATCTTAAATTGAATAAACGGATTCACTTAACTATAAATGTGGGTTTAGAATCCTTGAGAAAAATATCGTAACACAAAAAATATCTTTAAAAATGTACGTTGAGTTGCCAAAAAAAAAAGAAAGAAAGAAAAAGAAAAGAAAGCGAATAGAGAGCCCTTTTGGACTAACCTATTGCAGCTTTAAAAAAAAGTGATCATCTACGCGCAATAACGTGTCCAGTTTACAAAACTTCAGTCGCCTGGAATACTTGTGTAGATCTTAGATATATTAGTGGCGTACCTGCATGGTGACACCCGGTGCGGTAATTTGTGGTGTCACCCCAACCCCTACAAACGCAAAAAAAAAAAAAAAAAAAAGTTTTAATATTCTATAAAAGCATGAAAACATGAAATTCATACATTTTCAGAAACAATCACATTTGTGATGTAACGAAATTTCTAGTAGCTAATGTACAAAAGACAAATAAGAACTATGAACGCTTTTACTGGGCCTAGACGCAAATATTGAGAGGTCAAAAAAGTAAGGGGGTGTATGAAATTGACAGCCCTTAATTATTTCAAACGTATCTCAAACACAGGGAAAGATAATGGGGTTCAGGGTTCAGTTTTTCGGTATAAGAGAAAGCCACTACTAGGTTTTAGTACTGATACTATGAACCTAATCCTGAGTATGGTATTCACTCCATGATGTCGGGTAGGAAAGAGGGGGCGCGGGGGCATTCCCCTTAGAAATTTTTCGAATTTGTTGTCTTAAAAATGCATTTTAGCTTCGTATTTTCAAAAGTTTGCAATTCATCTTTGGGTTTATCCCTCCAAACGAGTGACACCCGAGGCGGACCATGCCCCCCCCCCCCCCGCTCTCCCGTAGCGACGCCAATGGATGTATGCAACTCTTAAAACTGAAAAAAAAAACTTATTTTTGGAACTTTCTCTCTTTCTGAGTTTTATAACTTTGCTTTTCTTTCCTATAATGCTCAAGTAAAGAAATAAATAAATAAAAATAAATAACTTTTTCTTCTTTCTTGTACATAGGGAGAATTTTGTGTGGATGCCGTAAAAGAGCTGACATGGATCGATTGCATTATATACGAATGTTTGAGACTGTGTCCATCTATCGTGAGGTAAGCAATTAGCTTTTTAAAAGTACGAATACAAACTTTTTATATGGTGCACAATCCCTAAAATTATATTTAGTGAAAACATAAACATAAAATAACAATTCAAATTATTAACTTAATTCTGCAGTGGCCAGGTAAAGGGCAGTGGCTGCTATTTTTTTTTTTTTTTTTTTTTTTTTTTTTGCATTTTTGTCATCTATTGTATGTTAGCTTTACTGTACAAGCATTCTTATTTCGTTTCCGCTGGAGAAAAAAAAAAGCGTCAAATTCTAGCATTTCTCTATTGTTACCATGGAGTCCAAAACACATTTCTTCAAATATCCTTGAAACTTATTTCTGCAGATAATGCCGTTTACCTACCCACGGCAGGATTAAGAATATAATTTTCTTTTAACAAGACAAAATTTGCTGAACGTGATTCCATTGCTTTAAAAAATGATGGAATACGAAAGAATAGTATGGAGGTCGCTTATTTTATAGTTGACTGTAGAATTACTAATATACTTACAATTTTTTTCATGGAAGTGTAATTTCATTACAGAGTGGAACGAAAAGTTGAAAAAGACGGAAACCTGAATGACATAGAGTTACGGAAAGGAACGTTGATTAGCGTCCCAATTTTCGTGGTACACAGAAACCCGCACATTTTTTACGAGCCCGAAAATTTCATTCCCGACCGGTAAGTTGCCTATTGTTTAATTTATTATATGAATTTTGGTATGAAGAGAAACTTAGTTATGATGATTTATCTATGGAGCGTTTCCGCTTCAACGGACCTAATTTTTGAAATCGTCCCCATCCGAGCATCTTCGATTTGAATGAAATCTCATAGATGTGCAGATCCAAATCCTGAAAATCCTAAGATTCCTCAAAAAAAAAAACCTTTAAAATGGGAGAAAAACGTCGAGAAACGAATAGGTTAGCTCAATAATGTCATCTCTTACCTCCTTTTTTGTTAACACCACTAGAAATAACCGACTTTTTCCTATCAAATCAGGGTTTTTTCCCCTCCATCAGATATGGATTAAAAAATTAGCTCGAAATAATATCTATCGTCTAACGAATCGCCATGTTTAGGCTATGATTGCAAAAGCAATTATTACGCTGGAAGCCTAGATTTCGGAAGCATCAAGTACTTTTGGTTGTTAGTACGTTCTAGCATTTTTGCGAGTTTGAGTTCATTAGCTTTTGTGTAGTCTTGACAAAACGCGGTGGGATTTTAATTTTTCTTCCTGGATTTCAGGTGGTCATAAAATCTGCGAAAAAAAATATCAAAACTCTTCCTTCGTATTTCTATTGACATTTTTTTTTAATGGGATACAATTGCGGAGCATAGGAGACTTGGGATACTTCATCCCTGGGGGTACAGGATCTCACAGCCAAAAATGTACCAAAATCATTAAGTAGAGATGTGAAACATGACAATAATGTAAAAGTTATACTTGTACATAAAAACTGGCAACACTTTTTCAGTCATTTTGTTTTATATAAAGAAATGTTTGTCGGTATGTGTTAAGGGAAACTTGTTTTATGGAAAGCATTCTGAAGTTTACACTATCAATTCTATACAACTTTTAAAAAAATAGCGAAGTGTAATGTTAACGTATAAACAGTCTTTAATAATTAAGACATATTTTTTGTTAACTGCCACTGATTGTTAATAATAGAACAAATATGTTTATAAAAATCTCATACTAGGGATACTTGATCCCCTCGTTCATAGGGATATATGATCCACGGGATCAAGTATCCCTATGACAATATAAACACAATGAAAACAATATAACTGTTATTTACTTAGTTGGCTTTAATTTTAAACATCCAAAAACATGTTCACGTAATAAAATTTATCATAGTATGAGGGATAGATTGGAACAATCACTGCAGTAAATATGTTAAATAATTAAAATATCAGTTCGCACTTGTAACCCACATAACACCTCAAGCATCTAAACATAAACTAACTCTACTGATGAATTATTTTCAAATGAGCTTGAACAAGTTGAAATAGATGTCAAATCCTTGTTTGAATGAAAAAAAAATGATTTTGCTACAGTTAGATTTACAACAAAAAAGTGAGTTGCCCATTATGTAGACCTGATAGCGGATAGAATGCGAAGTTGGATTTCTGAAGTTTGAAATAAGTTTTTTAAAGCGAAATGGTAGTATGATTAGTCAATCTATTTTTTATGAAAAATTGAAAAAAGTTTAGCAAATGAGAATGAATGTGTTCCAGTTGGGTTAGCGGAACTTTATGAACTACAACAAGCGAATTGTTTGCATTCGACTTTTCAGGTTTTGAAAACATATGCTAGGCTTTCTTTTCTTTTTTATAAGTACAGTGAAACCTGTGTAAGTTGACCACTCGCGGTGCAGTACTTTGGTGGTCAACTTAGACAGGTGGTCAACTTATAAAGGGCGGTAATGATTTTTTTAATATATGTATATTGTCATTTCTAGCCCCATGTATTCATTTTTTTGAGTAATTCACCCATATTCTTTCTGTTCAACTCACTTTCATTGTTAAACATTATTGAAAGTGAAACAATAATTAAAAATACTATTCAAATAATTTTGTTATTTTTTCCTTGTTTTTAACTATATTAGACACTGTTGTTTTAGAAATTCTATATGTAACTGATCAAAAGCATCATAAATTCATGAAAGTTGTATACATTTTTTTAACAAATTTCCTAGTATAATTTAAAACAATGCTATTTTGTGTTCATATTATTATAATCAAATAAAAAAATAGAAATAGTGTTATTTTTTTAGAAAGATTATGTAGAACACTGAAATTCATAAGTAAATTGACGATCTAATGAAAGGTCTGTATTTTCTCAGCGGGATCAAGTATCCCCCATGAAGGGATTATGTATCCTTTGATGTGGGAACACATGATCCCTCTATAAAAACTGAAAACAATTATTTTACCAAAACTATCTGTTTAATTTCAACTAAACGAGCTGATGTGTGCATCACATGACTTCCTTTTACGCCAATTTAATGATAATAGTGCCTTGAAGCAAGCAAAGAAACACTTTATATATTTTTACCCCAAGTTTGTTGCGAACTGAAGCAAAAAAAAACCGCTTTATACAGATAATTTTCACCAATATTGGACATTTTAATGTGATCCATCCTTGAAAATGTCCACTTACATCCCTTTGCTTCTCACTGCCTCAATTGTATTTACTTCAAGCCCTTTTCGCTGTTGACTTAAAAATTGCTAGCTTTTTTAAATTAAATGGCAAAATATGTTGTTATTCTTTCGAAAAATTTAACAGCATGCTAGTATATCGTACATCCATAAAGAACAACTTTATAATAAAAACATTTTAGGAAGAAATAAAATCCATTTGTAACGCATAAAAAAGACCTTATAATTCAAAAATGCTTTCATATTTCAGATTTGATGGAAATCCTGACTTGATGAAAAAATGCTTCTTTGGTTTTGCTCAGGGAGCAAGAAAATGCTTGGGCAAGAACTTCGTCATGATGTTTGTAAATCTTCTTTTAGCGAATCTAATTCTTGAATATGAAATTTGTGTTGGACCCGAAACACCAGTAAGTGCATTAATAAATTCTTTATTTTGGAAACATTTTTCAGTTGTTAACATGTAGGATTTGTTAGTAGTAATCGTAATAAGGTTAACTTTTAATGCTCTTTCTCACTCGCAGCTGGCTCAAAAATTAAATCGTACTTTTATTTGTTCCAAAATATGTTCCCCCGTTTCGTCCTTAGTCCCTTAAATCTACATTTTTTAAAAATTTCTTAGCTGATTCGGGGTTAACTCCTTCAACCAAGGGCAGTGAGGGGGTGTTTGAGATTTAACCACCCATAACCCATGGTTGTGCGACATTCTGATAATCCTATTACACTAATATGTATATTCATTAGGGTGACCCGAAAAAAAATTATTTTTCTATTTTCAATAATGTGAAGTATGGAAAATGTACTATTTTCGGCACTTAAGTGCACGTAAAAGAACATGAAACTTGTGGGACACGTTCTTTGTTTCGGCATTATTCATAATTTTTATTATATACGGGATTGGTCAAAAGATGGTATGACCATCTTTCAAATGCATTCTACTTCAAATTTCTGTTTAAAAAAAATCATTGTATATAACATCACCACGTTCGCGATCACATTCACATTTAGCGACTTCCAACTTCGGAAGCGGAATTTTTTTCAGCAGTCTCCGATACAGACTAACAAACCCAAAAATAGTCTGCAAGATAAAGCAACGTCAGATCAATGGAAATACCTTGGGATTTTATCACAGAAAATACGGTACAAATTTGAGATTTTTCTTCTTTAAAAATTTTAAGTTTTTTTCGCCCCTAAGATTATTTCAGTTAAGAAATAGGTCCTGATTGACAGCGCCTCTTCGCACACCTAAAAACCGATTGACAATGATTAAATGGTGACGCTGGAATTGAAAATCCGTTTAACTTCAACTTCGTAGACAAGCAAAAAGGGCAGGATGAAAAAAAAAAATAAAAAGAAAAAGTATGCTATTTAGCAACCAGTTTAACTAACATTTTAATTACTGATCTTCAATACAGATCATATAAAGAGGCCAGTATAGTTTTATTTAAAAAATATCCCCACCCCCTTTGGGGGGGAGTTTAATATTTTACTATTTATTTATTTATTTATTTATTTATTTAGGACGAAGTAAAAATCCTTGAAAACAGAAATATTCTCAAAATAGCAGATCTGAAAATTCTATTTCGCAGAAGAGCTACGCAAGATGTTACAGATCCATGAAGAAACTCCGGAGAGCTGCAGCTTTAACACAAGTCATTTCTTTCTCTCTCAGGGACATTTCTAAATCAAGTACTTTTATTTGTTATATAGTTTTTCTTACAAAATTTATGAAAACTTAAACATTTTACAAAAATTGATTAACTTATTCCTAAAGTTTGTTTGATTAAAAAAAGTTAAATAATTCTTTTATCACATAAGTCCTGTTGCGTATGCCAAATTTAAATTTCTTGATTTTTTTCATGTTTAAATTGACCACAGTATTGTGTGACATATGTCATCTAGAGAAATGACAGTCGAAAAGAAGGGAATGACAAGGGCGCCCATATAGAGGGGCAAGGGGGGCTCAAGCCGCCCCCCTTGGAAATGAGAACTCCCTTGCTTTTATTGCTTTTTTCTTTGTAAAAATGTATAAAATTTTCTTTTCCAGCCATTAAGAATAAGTTATTAAAAATGTCAAATTTTAATATCTCTAATAGTACTGAAATCGTTTTCCATGGGGAAAATATTCTGCTAAACCTTGGGGGAAATTTTTGAGCCCCCCCCCCCCTTAAAATTTTGCATATGGGCGCCCTTGGGGAATGATATTAAGAAGATGCCACATGCCATGTAGCAATAGAAGCCAACAATTTCGCTATTCAGGTTGCGTGATTTCCAGAAATTCTGATCTTTCGACAACCCAGATCTTGAGACTTATCGTCGTGCCATTTTTTTTTTCCACTGCAGCTCTGGAAGTTCAAATTATTGTAAAAAAAAAAAAAAGCCACAAATAGATGCTATAGCTTGACCACGAAAAGAAGGCGGATGACCTTGAAGCAAAAACATTATTTGTATCATTTGTAATAGGTTGTTGGTTATTATTTTGGAATAGATAGGAATAGCGAGACCATGCCTCTTACTATTCGGTGCTTTCTGGCGGATTCTACCTATTACAAATGATACCAATGTTGTTTCGCTTCAAGATCATCCGTCGTCTTTTCGTGGTCAAGCTTTATGACGAAATTGGAACTCTACTGCGGGTTATTTCTAAAATTGAGCCTGCTGGCTTGAAAATAGTCTCCAGAAATTTGATCAAAATTTTCGGGGATTTTCTTCGCAGCTGTGGTGAAAAAAATTTTGTTGACATCACATTCCATTAACAATGTCCACCTGCATTTTTAAAAATCCATAAAATTAACTCAAATATATAGCAATTTATTTTGTCAGTTAGATTTCCGGCTTATATGATGGTGTTATACTGCCTTGGGCAGGTAAATAGCAGTATCTGCAAAAATGATGTTTCGAGATATTAGAAAAAGATACGCGTTTTGGATTCAATACTAACAACAGGGAAAGTTTGGAATAAGGAGTTTTTTAAGCACTTTTTTTTTTTTTTTAGCGTAAATCAAATAAGCAAGCTTGCATAGTAAAGCAAACGTACAATATATAACAAAAATGAAAAAAAAAAAATTAAAAAAAAAAAATGGAAACTTGAAAAATTTGCAGTTACTGCCTTTTACCTGTGCCCACGGCAGTATAGTACTGTCAAAAGCAAATATACTGTACTCGATTGAAACGTTAAGAATCTTTAAAAATGTGACGTCTAATTAGTGACGTTACTTTTGAGTGGCGATGAGTTTAGCTGCGTAATTTGACTCGCTTATGAAAAAAAAGGCTATTTCTGGAAACACTACTTACTTACAAACATCAGAATAGCACATCTTGTGTACTCCATTATTAGGAAATGTATAATATACATAGCTTATGGTAATTATTCATATATGTTTTTATTATTTGCATTTATCTCATTAATAATGTTTATAAGAAACGTGAAAATTGAATAACAGTAACCTGAAAATTTGAATAAAATGAGTACAGTGTTAGAGCATGTTCTTGGAGTTGCTGGAGGAAACAGAGTAAGGTAATGAATTGATTTTGATTTCTGGAATCATTTTGAAATTTTAGAGGCACTTTAAGCCTTAAGTATAAGAATTGGAGAAATAATTTTCTCCAATTTTGACCTAATTTCTTCTCGCCTATAGTGTCAATAACGAAAAAGCAAATCAAAACCACATAAAACTCGAAAAGAAAAATTTAGTTTCATTTTTCAAACAACCTAAACTTCAATGCAGCCTGTGTGCTTGCATTGTAAACTACTTAATCTACTTTGCTGGAATTAATTGAAACAAGAATTTTTCATTAAAAAAGCAAACCTCTCCTTATTTTATTTTATTTTTGTCTTTTTTTAAAAAATACATGCTCATTTGTGTTTTATGTATTTTATATATTAAGGAGGAACCTGCATGGTTCGGGTAATCGCGGAACGTTGATTGATTTGAGTAGTCTTCCACATAAAACTCCCAAAAATCAAATCGGTTTTTAAAAAACTGACTTGGATTCTTCAAAAACACAGCTTAACATTAGTCTTCGTACGACCCGGGTTTTGGACGCAGAAGTTAGAGCATAGGAAAGTAATATAAATTAATAAATGAAAACTATATTAATCTTTATTGTAAATCCATCCGAATTTTCTAATTCTTGCACTATGTTTTGAAGTAAAAAAAATATATGATTTTAAATTTAAAATTTTTGAGAATTTATCATTTCTTCAATACGTTTCTTCCTCATTTTTATTGTTTGCTCTTAAAGTATTTTATTTATTCATTATTATTTTTATTCATGAATTTTGCAGACTAGAGATGCAAATCATTCAAAAAGTCTCTTCATTTTTTTTTAATCTTAAAAATTACTCGAAATATCTTACTTGCAGTTCGGCAGTTAGTGCGTGTAGGCATCTTGAGAGAATGACAGCGATGTTCCATACACGCACGTGCGTCCAGTGCCAGAAGGAGCGGGGAGGGGAATGAATCTTGACGTCATCAGCGGAGATGTGGAAACTAAGGGGGCGGGGCTAATCGGGAGACTTTAAAAATTAATTAAAAAATAACTAGCAGTCCGAATGAACTGAAACCGGTGTCTATCGCTATAAAATGGCTCAAATTTTCATTTAAAAAAATAAAAAAAATGCATGCAGGTTCCTCATTGTACTTTTATTTTGTGTGCATTAAGTGTGCTCAGGGATATACATTTACTAATGGTATTAATTATTTTATGTATGTTTAAATTGTTTTATTTATGTAAGTTGAATGATATATTTGTGTAATGATAAAACTTAGAGTCTTATTATTTAAGAAATGATGAATGTAATGTGAATTCTTTTGAGAAATATTTGAGCTTTTTGGAGCTATATATATATATATATTAAATAAGTAACAATTTAGAGTGATACATACTCGTTATTGTACTTTAAAGGACATTCTAATAATTTATTTAGTCGATAATGCCTTTAAAGCTATTAATTCGTTTTGACTTTTTGTGCCATTCAACAAACGAAATAATTTTAAATTTCGGTCCTTTCATATGTGAAGAAAATTAAATATTTACATAGAAATAAAAAGTTTAATTTCTTATCATCTTGCCTACCGATACTATTCTACTACTTTAATATAGTTTGGTTCAGAGCCAGGAAGATGAGAGGAGGGAGTTATGTAATACCATTTACATTTCTGCCTTTAGGATAATAATCGCTAAATTACACATGATGTAACTATCATTTGCAAAAAAGTTGCCATTTATTCTTTATTTATTTACTTATTGTCGTTAAAAAAATATTTTTTAAAAGTTACAAATAGAAGTTAATGTGAAATAGCCGGATAATACCAAACAGTCGTTTAAACCATTAAAAAGCTTAAAACGTTCAGTTTTTGTTATTTTGGAGCTTCTGGATCTATTTTCCCTTTTCTCTTAGTCTAAATTGATCCTTTAACTCCTTTTCATATGTATGAAGTATGTTGTTATACATGCAGAACCAGTTTCTCACGACCACAATATAACAGTTTTTCGACCACAGTATAACTATACAATTTCTTTAACGCAAATTAAGAAAACGTGGAAGTCACGTAAATCATTTGTCAGTGTTGAAGTCACATGTGAACTAGTAGTTAACATGATTGAAAACTAAGTGTGTAGAAACTTTTGAAAGTCACAAAACGCACCATGTTCTCTAGCAAGCGGTACAACACAAAATAGTAGTCAATACCCACTGCACTGTACCACTAATACCCTCCTCTCGTTTATACACGAATGCAATAGCATAACATATCTATCATGCAAAATTGTATTCAGCTTCACTTATTGGTGAACTTCTAGCCTTCGTTAATTTTAAAATTTTCACATGGAAAACGAAGAGGATATTTACTGACCAACTATTGCAGAGTTGTCTTTCTGACGAACATGTACGTGGCACCTAGTTAATCAACAAACTACCTCAAAACAGTCATTATTACGTCAGATTGGTAATATCATGTTCACTGCCATTGATACTAATAGATATAACCTTTCTGACGGACATGTTCCTGGTACCACGAATCACGTTCATTGAAATGAAAAAACCTACTTTAAAACGGCCATGAACAGTTCGAAGAAAGTAATATTATTCACTGACATTGCCTTCCCATTACAACCTGATCTCAGTTTTATTGTAGTCTCGGAGGATATTTCGTATATGTGCCACTTGTACGTGAGTTTTTAGTGAATTCATATTAAATGCATAGCATTTCTTTTTTTCCCTTTCTTTTTCTCCCCCCGCCCCTTAAAAAAAATCTTCACATATGAATATTTTTAGAAGACACTAACTGCCAAGTTCATTAAAAAGTTATTTTAAAGACAGAAATAAAAATCAGACAGAAATATAAAGTTTCACATTATATTTTCTTTCTTGTTAATTTTACAATATAGGTTGAGTTTTCTTCCAAAACTCAACGGCCATTTTTCGAATCCTACCTTTGAAAAATAAATCTCAATAAATCTCTCTCTTGTCTTTCCATTTCAATTAAAGTTTATGAAAACCATTGAAATACTTGTGCCAATTTTCATCATTTCAACAGTCACGATTCTTTGCACTACACATTTGTTTATCATTCAATTTTGGTGGTTGTTATTTTTCACATTTTTTCAACTATGTTATTTTTGTGCATATGAGGATGCTATGGAATACACAACGTGTATACGATAGCTGAGTCATTTTTTTTCTCTGTAAATGTACGTACTTTGTTCCTGGGGTAAATTGGTATTTCCTAACACAGTCAAACTTTGTTATCAGATTACCGTTTGGAACCAAAACAAAATATATATTGCATTGTTTACTTTTATTAATAGTTGATCCGCCGTGACCGTGACCTGTATTCTAGGATTTCACCAGTTTATTTTCCAACGCCATATAAGCTTATAGCATCTATATCCGTATTTATGCATTTTTTTTATTGCATTGGTAAAATCCTTAAAACGAAAGAAAAGACATCACTTGCGTTTTGGTAATAAAAACCAAAGAGAATACAAAGCTACAACTTACCACCCCATGGCAGGAACTAAGGCAGGAATGCAAGCAATACCAAACTGCTCATCACAGTATCCAGAAACTACAATTTACTCCTTGTTTTGAGTTCGTCAGACTGGAACAGCCAAAACGCAGCTGAATGCAAATGACCAAGTATATCTTCACACTGGAAGAAAAATAATTATTAATAACAAAACTTCTACTTCAGCCGACGAGCATAAAACAAAGAAGCAATTGCAGCCTCTGGATGCTGTAACAAACTGTTTAGTTTTTGCTTGCTATCATGCCTTAGTTCTTGCTACGGATCACCGCTTGTAGCTTTATATTCTAGCTTTTATCTTCACTTTTCGCAAACTACCATGTCTGCGGACCTCTCGCTGGTGCAATGAAATAAGCTATAGCTAATAGCAAGAAGATACAATCGACTTTTTTATAAGTTTATTACTTACTTCAGTTTTGTTACGGATATCTCAGACAGACGAACCCAAAACAAGGGTGAAGCAGCAGGCTCTAGATGCTGTAAAGAGCTCTCGGTATTTAATGCGAAAAGCAGTACGCGGAGTTATGCGGAGGTACTTATGCGGAGACAATCCGTAGAAACCACTTACTTCAAACAGCAAAGTCTTTATTTAGCATTGAAGAAATTTTGAGTAAACATTACCTTTTGTCTATTTGACTTATACTTTTTCAGAGGTAGTGGTGTAAGGGTAAGACAAAATTGGTTGACTTAGACGTATCAGGGACGACCACACCAGGGTTCTTGAACGAACAGGTTTAGGATGCAGATTACAGATTAACCAAGAATTCTATAATACACCACACGTTATCTTTTAAAATGAATGTTTAAACTGATAGACAGAATATTGTCAGTTAAAATACGTGTAAAGTTGAGAAAAACAGTCAAAAGCCCGAACCCTGTATACGAGGTGCATTTTACCAATAGGATGTGTAATTTCTTAGGTTTACATTTCGTGACAGTTATCCGGTGTAAAACATCGAAATTAGCTTAAAATTAACAAAAAAATTACAGTAATTAAATAGATTTTTAACAGAACTATAAGAAACATGGGATCGGATAAGTGGTAGCTCATGTATCCGAATAACCTGATTATCAAAGTTTGACTGCATTAAAAGGGATTTTTATTTGTCATTTTTGTGGTTGATGGTTATTATATTTGTTTCGAATTTATCAGATGTAATTGTAAAGAATGTGTGTGATCTGTAATCACGTCATGCAAAATAAATATGTAAAATATCAAATATTGTGTAATAAATGAGTGTCCACAAAACGTTTTGTCTTCATTCTTCAAACTCGCATTTGTAAATCGTGTGAAGCAATTGTATGAAGCAAAAGAAAAAATGTCACGGAGGAGATTTTTTTTCGTCATAGATTGCAATCTTTATTTTTTTTTTATTAGAAACGTTCTGTCAAACTTCCTCCTCAATGTTCCCTGTTTGAAAAAAATAAAACTTGATCTTTCCGCAGATGAAATTGAAATAACCACGTATAAATCTATTATAAATGAAATTCTTCATATAAATTTGCCTAACGAATATTGGGTTTGTATGAAATTAAAACAATCTCCAAATATTGTAGTTTTTGCATATAATGAAAATTATGTGTAAAATTGTGTAAAATAATATTGCCGATAAAATGATCATTATAGACACAAAGACAAGGATGTTTTCAAAACAAAATTTTACACAATTGACTCTGAAAATTTGATACTTATATTTTAAGGCAAATGTATTATCAATCGAGATGGCTTAGGGCGTAGTTCGTTGTTGTTTTTAATGCCACTTGGGAGACTCAAGCCCCATTCATGTAGCCAGCATGAGTTTAAAGCAGAAAGGAGCGACCCCTGTGTCAATGAGGCCCCTAAATGAGAAAGAGCCCGACTTGGGCACGGTATATGGTAGCACCACCTCTACAGTTTATAGGTCTGGGGAATAGGTTGGAAATCTCCAGCAACGCTACGCCTGGTAACTGTTATTGACCGACCATAAGACTCTCGGACAAACGGAATCAACGAGCACGTAAGTTATATGAAAAAAAAATTTTTTTTTCATGAATTTCAGCTTTTTAAAATCCTGTACAAAATTGATAATTATTATTGTTATCGTCCCTCGTTATCGAGATAAAAGGTATTTAAGTCTCCTGAAATTATAAGAAAAGTGGCAAATTTAAACACTTGGCGAGGGATTGAAGGTACCAATTTCTCACAGACGATTTCCTCGTCTGCATGTGGCAGGATATCCATATCTACAGAGCGTGAGAAAGATGTCTGTCCCCTTAGAAACTCGCTAAATTTGGAACAACGAGACTCGCTTTTCTTAAAATTCCCATAGGCTTTAAAGTCTCATATCGACAACAGGAAAATATTTTTTGCGTCCAAAAGCATGTATCACAATGTTCTTTTGATCGCTACTTATTTAGATTTTTTAATTGTAACACTGTCATGTTGTTTCCTGATTAAGGGTAGGGAGATTCAGAAGCTGCGCATCCTTTTAAAAGAACATTTTAAAGCTATCATAAGCAATGTTAGACAAAGGAGAAGGACGAGGAGGTTCCCCATTTGTTTTTAGTTTTTAAGAATACATTTCTTTCGCTATTTTGCATATGAGATAAAAGATAAAAATACATAAATACTTTTTTTTTTTTGACAGTGGTAACGTCAGATTCAAAAACTACTTCTATTTTGATAATTATCGACAACAAAAGCATTTGCTGACAGGGTCTAATGAACGTTATAAAAATAAGCAAACTAGCAGTTTGACGTTGACAGGTATTACCGAAAATTCAACAAATAATCAAGCCAGCTGTTTGCCAATTGCAGTTATTTTGCAAATTAGTATGTAGTTATATATGTAATCGGAGCAAGTGGCCCTATTATTTTTTTTACTGTAAGGAAAATCCCTGAAAATTAAAAAAAAAAAAAAAAAAAAACAGGTCGGAGTCGGTAGGTTTTCAGGCGACTCCGACTCTTCGATCAGACTGAGAAGCCCTCATACTTTTTCAAGAATTTAGAAGCAGTTTTATTTTGAAACTAGCGGTACCCGCACAACTTTGCCCGGAGGAGAAAATTAAAAGGTCATTTGATTAGCCTGTATATTTACAAATAATGGATGATGAATTTCTCGCCAATTGGCTATGTTCATTCGCTCTTCCCATGTTACGATTCCACGTCATGGTAATTTCGTAAATTACTCGTCCATCTTATGATAATTTTGCTTCGGAAACTGTTCTTAAAATTGAAATAAAAAAATAACAAAATCGAATTTTCGAAAAATCGCTTCGAGGTGCAACCCCCATGCTACAAATTAACTTCGTACCAAATTTTATGAAAATCGGCCGAACGGTCTAGGCGCTGTGCGCGTCACAGAGATCCAGACAGAAACCCAGAGAGAGAGACTTTCAGCTTTATTATTAGTAGAGAAATAAGAGACGCGCAGTTATTGAATACTTAGGGGCCATTCATTAATTACGTAAGGATGATTTTGGCAATTTTTGACCCCTCCTCCCCCCAGGTAAGGGTACTTAAGATTTTTCACCCCCCCCCCCCTATTCTTACGTAAGATTCCATTTCGTTTTACGAAATGATAAAATATCAAATCTTTTAATCGTTATTAAATTCACATTATTAAATTAAAACTTTTGCGTAAAGAAATAGTTACTGAAAAGTTAGAATCTAAACTGAATGCTTTTTCAACTTTTTTTTTTTTGATGTAATATTAATTACAAATAAAATATGCCATACACAATGCGACTCTTTTATTATATTTTACACTATAAATTCTTTGTAAAACAAATAAAAAAACATCTTATCCTAACACGTTTCTTACCTTCCAAGCGCAAATGGAACATAATCTCTGCCAAATCACTTGACCGCTCAATACCGACTTGGAAAATATTAGGTAAGAATCAGTTTGACCCCCCTCCCAAGTAAGGGTATGTAGAGGCTTTTCCAACCCCCCTCCCCTTCGGGACCCTTACTTATGTAATGAATGGCCCCTTATAGACTACTATTTTCATTGAACATAAATTAGCATAAGGTAATTTTATATGCTTCATAAAATAAATGAACACCGATGTAACAATTAGCACTTATTACAGAATTTGTCTTTTGCCCAGAAATAAGTTCAATCCAAAAAACGGAGCTTTTAAATTGCGAAATCAGCATGCAATCGCTGATTTAAAACGAGTCTGATTGAGGAACATAACGCACTCTTCGAGCGCAGCGCCATCTGGATTTTCCTCAGATCTGACCTCACTTTTTCCCCCGTCGATCGACACACTACTCTTTCTAGGCACTATACCATGAAGTTTGATGACGTATTAAAGAAGTTGTGGCGTTCCCACCAAAAAAAAATACTTTGAGAAATAATATATATGCTATGCAGATTATCTGCAATTTTTAGTGTTTGACCAAGAACATTTGTTAATTAACAGCACTCGTATATTACGGGGAAAAATACGTTTTGTAAGTAAAAATTCTATTAGTAGATTTTATCTTAAGCAAAAATGTTTGTAATCATTTTAGCTTTAAAAATAAAAACTTCAAACCAACATAAATTCATTACTTGGCCGTTTTGGTCAATTACTGGCTTTGGTAGCAATAAGTATTTAGTCAAATAATTGCTAATCTTCCCTTAATTGATCCCAACATAAATGATCAGTTATTAAATGGTGGTTTTTTTATTTACTTAAAAAAAGCATGGAATATAAAATCTCCGTTATTAAAATTGTGCAATTCAAAATAAAAAGTTAAACGCCATTCATGCAAAATTCAGCATCTTAGAACCCGGCCAACGAAGAGTTAACGGTGTGGTTTGATCATTCAGTATGTTAACGAAAAAGTCAAAAGAAAAAAGCGCACAACAGCTAAAAATTAACAACATCAGCTAACAGAAGAGTAATATGAAATTCAAAAAAAACAAGGAGTAAAAGCATTTACAATATTCAAATTCCTCCAGAAATGCCATGCCTAGAAACTGGTCAAAGCATTTTCCGAAAAAAATGTTTTTACTACACTGGTAGACAAAATTAAGAGATAGAAGGCATTTTCATACATTTCTCGGAAAATATCACATAAAACCTGGACATTTGCTTACCATATAGTAGCACAATGCGCTGGTGTCGCTGAGACGAGTTCATGTATTCTTATGGACGTTGCTAAGGCAGCAGGGGGGGGGGTGTAAAAGTCAGCAGCCAGCTTCTCAGCTCATTCCACTCTACGAGACAGCAACGATTTGTATTGTGTTTCTTGAATAATCTTGTTTTTGTTGATTTTTGGGTGAAAATGAGTGAACATCATCGTTTAGGCGAAGATAAGAGGTGGAGAATTGTGGGTAGACTTGAGGCAAGACAGTCCCAAGCTCAGGTTGTTAGGGAATTGGGTGAAACTCCAAGCGTTGTTTCGAATTTGTGGAATCAGTTTAAAAACAGTGGGACAGTGTCCAAAAGACCAGGACAAGGTTGTCTAAGAGCAACACCGTCCAATAAGGACCAGTAAATGTTATTTACACACTGCAAAAAAAAAAGCTGTTGTTTTTACAGTATAATACTGGCAGCTCACATTCCAAAGAAAAACTGTAAAACTTACAATTATAAACTGTAAAATTTGCAGTAATATACTGTTTTATAACAGACATTTACTGAGAAATTTACAGCGATAAACTGTAAAATTTGCAGTAATATACTGTTTTATAACAGACATTTACTGAGAAATTTACAGTGATAAACTGTAAAATTAGTAGTAATATACTGTCATTTAATGGAATTGCCATGTGAAATTAACAATGATTAACTGTAAAATTAGCAGTAATATACTGTTCTTTAATGGAACTGCCCTGTAAACTTACAGTATCAAACTGTAAAATTAACAGTAATATACTGTTTTTTAACGGAATATCCCTGCAAAATTAACAGTATCAAACTGTAAAGTTAGCAGTATTATGCTGCGGAATCAGCTGAATTGCGCCATAAAGGCAGCAGTAGTATACGGTTTTATAAATGATTTGTACAATAAAATTAACAGCAGTAAACCATAAAATAAAGTTATCAATTTTTATGCAAAAGGGTTTTTTCACCCTATCGTCTCTTTTCATAGCCGAAATCACTGCTTTTACAGCTGAAGAACAATATAGAAAAGTAAAGCAATTGATTCTGTATATATGTTGTAGAAATCAGCCTACATACAAAATCGGTTCCTTTTTTAAAGTTTTTCGACAACAAAAATAATGTTTTAAGCTATGAAAAGCGACAAGTAAAGAAATATAAAAGCCTTTTACATGAAAATAGTTAACTGCTGCTAAATATATGTTTTATTGATATTAATTTCCTTGTACACAAAATAAATCAATGTCCCCCCTCCCTATCTCTATATTTTATAAACACCTGTTAAAGAAGAAAACGTGGCGCATTTTCATTTCTACAAAAAACTTTTAGCTCTATTGCAGACTTAAAAATTTACAAATAGAAGGAAATTGCAAAATACGGTCTGAAGCTTTATTTTAAAAACAGTTAAGCCTTTTCATAAAACAAAACTTTTTGATCCATGAAGGTAGTAAAAATGAGAAAGTTTTTTATATATAACTGAAAATACTACATCGTATCTTCACTAAAATTACTTTTTTCACTTCCAACATTATTGAGTTCCTAAAATGTGCAGCATAACGTGGGAAATGTTTTGCAGTATGCTATCCCTTAAACCTTTAAATTTATTTTAATTTTTATACATGCAATTTTGTGCATTTATTTTTCTTTTCTGGTAAAACAGAATATTTTCATGTTTTTCTTCTTTTTTTAATGTTATAGTTGCATTTGGACCTACTTTATTTGAGAAATACTAGTAACAAACTAACTTTATTTCACACCATATATGCACTATACAGCATTTAGATTGCCCAGAATGGTTTTTATTGTAAACTGATTATTATAGGTTAGATAATACTTTATCCTATTAACCTTTTAAAATTTACATCGATGAAAACAATAAATATGTGACGGTTCAAAATTCCAGAGCTACTAAACAGAAACAATTTTCTCTCGGTATAATAAAATCTGTCAGGTTTATGAGTACTAGTATCAATTGGTTTTACTACTCCAAAAATTATATAACTTTATATTCTGTTATACTGTTTTCATGAGAAAAAATGAAACATTCACACCATTAAAAATTGCCAAATTATTTTATTTCGTATACATCACCTATAAATATCGATTAGTAGTTTTACAGTGAAATTGCAGAAATTCATTTAAAACCGAATGCTAATTTTTTCGTGGTCAACATTTTTACATTACAAACTTGATTCTTCTTTGCGACATCTTTGCCGACTTAGGTGCCATCATTAGGCCTTATATCATGAAAGCATCTGTCAAAATAAAAATTGTTAGAATCTCATAAAACTTGTGAACACCAAAAAACATTCATGGAAAACTCAAATTACTTAGGTATAAAAATACGCCCTAAAATGATTAAAATTATGACTCTGAATGAGCTGAAATTAAGGTTGCCTTAGGAGTTGCTTTTATTTTGAAACCGCTTAACATATACCTAAATTGTAATTGAACCGTTTATTTCAGGAACCAGTTAAGCGCTAAGCATGTTGTTTTAAAGAGAAAAAAACTGCTGTGCAGCAATTTGCAAACTACGCAATTGTAATGGTGGTTATTAATGTCTAATTAAAGTAGACGTAATCTGAATACTTTACATAAGAACTCAAAAAAGAAAAAAGAAAGAAAATAATATCTTACATTTTATCTTCCATGTCAAGAAATGCACTTATACTGGTTTCTGAAATACAATTTAAAAAAATCCTAGTAACATTCGGTATTTTTGAAGCATTTTGTAAGACATATGGGACGGTTGATTAAGAATAATATTTATTTTTTTCGATCGGATAACTGAAGTGATCGGTGATCGCGAGAATAACTCCTTCTATAAGTTAAGAATTCCAAAAAAAAAAAAAAAAAAAACAGCGGAAAGTTGCCCATAATGGGAAAAATAACATCTTGGCCTAAAGAAAAAATAAAAATGTTTTAAGGATGATAAAACTTGAAACTAGTTTCTTCTTATAATAAGCCCTAGATTATCGGATTGCAATATGTTTACTTCAAAACAATAATTAGGATGAGGTAGAGAATTATTTTTTTAGAAAATGGAGCAAGGTCGACGTTTAGGTCAACCAATTGGGAAATATTGGGGTATTTATATAAAACAATGAATACTTTATCTAACCTCTTTTAGTCCCCCCCTCCCCGATTTTCTGTAGTAGCACTGAAAGTCGTAGATGTATTTTCTTTCTTTCTCCCCCCCCCCCCTTTTTTTTAAACCCATATTCCTTTCCAACACTTGTTAACTGCTCGAGCTATGTTCAACTGATACCAGCTTCATCTTATTTTTCTTTGACAGCTGCCCACTATTAGAAATCTGAATATGAAACAAAGTGTGACGTAAAATAATTATTTAGAACTCTGTGCTTAGTGTGAAATATTTTACTTATAATTTTTAAAAATATTTTTTTCATATATTTTATTCCTCAATTGTGTTATTATATTGTTTAAATTTAATTTTTTGGAGATTTTTTCTAAGAACTAAGGAATCGGATAAAAGAGTCATTTGAGTTGAAATAAAATAATACCGTACTAGCATTCTATCTTATATCTGTCTTAATATTTAAGCATAATTTACGATGTTTCATTCATATTCTATGTCTTTCAAAATGGCCCCCCCCCCCCCCCGTTTTGAATAACTATCGATGTCCCCATTTAATCCATCAGCGACTTTTTTTTTTTTTTTTTTAAGTGCTATTTCTTTTGATAGGATTTAGACAATTTATCTTTAAGTTTTTCAGAGTTTACCTGAAACCTGGAAGAAACAATTCTATATTCCCAAAATCAAGATGGCTTAGTTAAAGTTAATTCAGTAAAAAGTGAAAATCGGTCAGAAAAGTTGAAAGTTTTTAACAAAATAATAAATCGTCAAACATGTCAAAAAAGAGTAAATTTGGTAGAGCCAGTTCTAATCATTAAGAAATTGTAAGTCCACATTTGGCCCGCCGTTCTTGTTGTAAACAATGCTACTCTTCTTGAAAATGCTTGCCAGAAGACCGCACCTCTTTTAACTGTAAATTTAAATATGCTCACATTTGCAAAATAACTGTTTTTTATTTACATTACAATAAAAAAAATCTATGATTTTGTTTGATAAGTGTCACACAAGTCTGAATGTGCGAAGAAAGTTTCAAACGTTGTAATACATCGTACTTTAAACTCTAACCTTTATTGTTGCTCTCATTATGAAGTTGGCTTTAAATTTTGTTCCTTTAATTTTTACAAAAATACGTACAATAAATAATAAAGTATTTAACATTCTGTTTTGGTTACTTCGATTTTAATAACATGTAAAAACAAAGAATCAGTGCTCCAAAATTTACTGAAAAATTAAAAAAAAAAATAATAAATAAATAATGAAAGAAATGTACGTTTAATTTAGCTCTAGCAACAGAACTGTCTATATTCCGGTGATTCCTGAAATGATAATATTCAACTACCCATAAAAACCAATATTGAATTACAAGTTTAAAAAACCCAGACGTAAATGAATTGTATGACCCATCACATTTCAATCAAAACAAAATTTAGTTTATCTCGTTCCAATGCATAGTTCTTGATTGTAACATAAAATCTGACAACGGGCACACAAAAATCAGCTTCAGGGGCCCAATATGGCACACAGACCGTAGGATAGGCTTTAATGGCTAAGAACGCACTAAAACTCAAAAGCATTTGTGATTACAAATTACATCCGAAAACATAAAAATATAAATGAAAAAGGTACTTATAAACTTCCATTGCCGGCATTCATGTCACTAAGTGAATCATCGCAACATCGTTCAGACTAGAGGCTTCTTTGAAATTCCAAGCGGAACACAACCACGAACTGCCATTTTGATGAAATGAGATCACCCATTCAATTCTGGTCACAAGTTACGTAGTTCTTTACATTTGCATACCACTACACTCATAGAAATAATATTGCATTTGTGAATAAATTTAAATGAAGGAAATTCAGGCGGTTAGAATGAAATATTTTAAGACATAAATAAAAAATAGAAATGTATTACAGGCCATCCATTTGTGTGCACAGATTGTAACTTAAACATAATGGAATAATTGAAACATTTCAAAAAAAAAAAAAAAAAAAAACCTCTAGAAAAATATGTTATTGCAATTCAAGCTTTATGTAAATTTTCCCTAGAGAAAGGTTTTGTAAAACAATCAGCTACATTATTTTTAGTTTCAACAAATTTTATTCCAAATTCATTTTTATCAATCAAATTCCTTAAGAAAAGGTACCCCACATCAATCTGCTTAGTCCTGCAATTTTCTACTGCAGAACTAGAAAAATCGATTGCAACTAGATTGATTAATAGTACTTTGTACTGTGACAATCTAAAATTCTGAACTCTTTTCGTGGCCAATTCATTTAAAATTCCTTTGATCCACATCCTTAGATTATTCACTAATTGAAATATACTCCGCTTCCATCGTTGATAGTTCTATGTATTTTTGTTTGAATGTACCACCATATTATACGTACCCTATCCAAAAACACTACAAGCCCCCCCCCCCCACATTGAAATCCGGTCGTCGTGATTCGAGGCGTAATCTGTATCAGAATGACAATGATTTATTCAATTTACAGACAAAATTTAGATTTTAGGGATGGACAGACCTTTTAGGTTGTCTCACAAGTCTCCTCTTTTACATCCGCATATAGATACGCATTGCAAACATCTACATGGAAATGGACTCAATGTAGCTTATACACGAAAATTGAAAAGAAAGCCTCAGTCAAAGGAAAGGAAATTACTGTAGAGAACACTTGCGAAAAGTACCCCCCCCCCCCCCCATCTGGTGGGTATTTAAAATTACCAGTCTGGCCTTGAAGCGATTAATTTCATTCTGCTCATTTGTTTTTAAATAAAAAAAAAACTTCTGTACCCTTTTTTCTTTCTAAAACTTTCATTCAGTGGAACCAATTCGTAAACGTTTTTTTCTCATATCACCTGAATTTCTTGAGCCATTGCGTTTTGCCAATCTTAAATCTCGGAAATGTTAGCTTCTAGCTTACTTGAATTATCCCCCCCCCCCCCCCCGTCTTCATAAGAGCCTGATACTTTTCTTGAATTATCATCGCAAGTGAAACTAAAATATTATGGGTCATATTCAATGTTATTTTTAGAACAATAAACCTCGACTTCACGATTCGGACTTTAGAACCGTCGTGTCAATAGAATAATACATATCCCTGCTTTCTTTACTTTGCCTTGGTATTTCTTTAACCCATTTAATTCCCAAGATGCTATTTTATGATTTTCAGGATATTCTTCTTGTACTTCAGATTTACTCAGTAGTGAAATAAAACTGTGTCCCTCTGTTTCCCGTTCCGGGGGGGGGGTTCGAGGGGGGTCACCCAAAATTTATTTTCATCGAATTTAACATTCAGCGTTTCTGTCACTTCGCGATTTTTGAGATCCCAAATTATGTAAACTTTCATGTGAAAGGCATATCCTACCATGACTCCTTGTTTAGCTCTCATACCCAATTTGTTTATTTTCTGTTTTGGAAAGTCCAATTTACGAAATGCAGCCAAAAAAAAAAAAAAAAAAACACGGGACTGTTTAATAGATGGCTTTTTCCCCCCAAATAGCTCAGTAAAGGTTTTGGTTTTTCCTTTTAAAGCCGCTCTAGTCCGTAAGTAGTGGAAGTACATAGCTGCTTCGGCTCAAAACTGCTGAGGCAAACTCGATTCATTTAAAAGTTTCCATTCATTAATGTTGACTTATATTGTTCTATGACGCTACTTTGTTAACTAGAGGATGTGTTGGTTTTTTTCGATTCTTATGCTTTGGTCGCTAAGGTAGATTTGAAACCGGGAGTTCAGAAATTCCTTTCCGTTATCGGAGCTTTGCCGAAAATCTCTGTTATCTTTTGAAACCTGACAAAGTGTTCTTAAACCTCACTTTTCTTCTTTAAGGAATAAACCGGAGAGTTTCTTGAAAAATCTTCTATTATTCTGAAAATAATTCCCCCCCCCCCCTTAAAGATCTCAACTGCTAAGGAATCCATCGTATTTAAATGCAATAGATCTTACACGGCGTTGACTTGAATCTCCGTTACAGGTTTAAACGAAATTCTCCGATTTTTTTCATTTTACACGGATAACAATCTGACATATTTTTACTTTTGATATGCAGTGAAACACAGTGAAGTACAGAATCACACTTTTCAGTATTTATAATATACTTTTTGTCTTCATCATCAACACGTTGATACCAAATTTTAAGACTCAAACTGTTCTAAAAGTTAAAAGGTAAGGAAACTGATGAGTTTCAAGTTCTACTGTAATTCTCGAGCATCTACTTTTCTAAATGAGCATGTCCTTCAAAGCGAATAAAATAGGACAAACAATGCATAATAATGTAAATATTCTACTTTAAACTAAAAAGCTGTAATTTTGACGAGAACGAAACACTGCCAGATCAGAAATGAAAAGCTGAAAATTTTAAAATATAGCCAGGCACGGCCTGAACATGTTGGGAAGGCGTATAATCTCAATTTTCCAAATGGAACTTATATATTTGGCAATTAAAAAAATACTGGTGAATGCACACATTAAGTACGCACAATTAAATAAATTATCTAATGAAATTTGGACATTCGAGAATTCAAAAATTGCAACATTACAATTATGTCCCCAAATTTGCCGAACAGACAGACAAAATTTTCCCAATATGGCAGTTTTGTGGAGGTCATAAAGACTTTCCGTGACCTTCAATCGAGTGCCTTTGAATATAGTTTCTAAAATTATTTTTATGTTCACAAATTTCAATGGTACTAGTGCAATTTTCCTGAAGTAAAACTTTAATTTTCTGCTGACGCAAATATAAAATTTTTAAAACACAAGGGTTTTGTGTTTGTATCTTAAGATGCTTATTTTTTAAGGTTTTTTTTTTTTTTTTTTTTTGAGTGCTTTATTCATGATTTTTTTAATTATTATTTTAGTTTCGGTCGATAAGTATGAAAGCTGGCTCCAGATTTCAGAGAATTTTGAGTCGTTTAGACATCAGAGTATTGTATTTCCACAGTGCAAATTCTTCAACAAAAAATATCAGTAAATTTGATACTGTTTGCATGTCTCTCTGGCACGTTGTTATTTTATTTATTCACATTTTATTCATCGAATTATGTACAGAATATAAAAGTTACTGACGCTATAACGTAAAATTTTTCAATAAAATGGTTAAATGCAAAATGTTAAAGAATTTAAAACTGAACATAAGAAAGAAAAAAAATAGAAGAAAGAAGTCAACCGCGATATGCTAAAAATTCCCTAGAGAACATAAAAATTTAAATTTTAAGTACTGACATAGGATATAACACAAAATATAATCGTACACAAAGTTTAATGTTCTAATAACTTTAAATACGATCAAGAAAGGAATTGATTTATTTTTAAACAAAATTTGAGTTTCAGAAAATGTTTAAAAACTATCATACGTGCAGTAAAATATTCAGAATCACAACAACTACTCGGATTTTTGCTATGAAGAAATCGCTACAACTTAGCAACTATAAGAAATTGCAAAGTCAACATCAACGAATATTGGAATACGAATTGCGATTTCAAAATAAACACTGTTATTTTACATACATTCTCGATGATAAAGAAAACTAGATTTTGAGGAAAAGGGAATGAATAATATAACTATCACTTACCTTTAACTTGGATTACAGCTGAACAGTCCTGCCTCAGCACACCCGAAATATCAAAAAACATGGCTGCCAATGCCTTGAATTCATTAGTTTCTTTTCCCGTATGAAAAAAACACCTTTTGCACATCGTTTTGCGCAATCTAAAACATTTTTACAGTTTTTCTCTGTTATTTAGCAGAGCAGTATTAAACTGTAGTAGGAAAATGCAGTATATTACTGTAAAAACAACAATTATTTTTTGCAGTGCAGCTAAGCGCCAGAGGACGTCTACAGCAACACAACTGTCTAAGGACCTCGCTGCTGCCACAGGAACACTTGTTTCAAGCAAGACAGTTGCTCGGAGGCTTGGTGAAAGAGGGTTGTACGCCAAGAAGCCCGCCATTTGCATTCTATTTACTCCCTCCCAGCGGCAGACAGCACCAACACTGTACACAGCTCTAATGGGCTAATGTTAATATCACAGATAAGTCCAGATTCTGTCTACAACCTGATTCTCGGAAAATATTCATATGGAGGGAACCTATGATCCGATACCCTCCAGTAACATCATGGAAAGGGGCCATTATGCTATTGGAGGATTGATTTTTTGGGCAGGGATCATGCAAGATACTTGCACACCACTCCATTTGTTTGACACTGCTTCCGTGAATGCCCAGAGGTACAGGCAGTAGATCATATAACCCTATGTGCGTCATTTCAGAGATGCTGTTGGCCCTGAATCCATTTTTATGGACGACAATGCCGACCACATACTGCTGTCCTGGTTGAGGAGTATCTGGAAAGCGAAGATATTCATCGAATGGATTGGCGGAAGAGTGGGAGAGTCTTCCACAAGCACTCCTTAACTCTCTTATTAACAGTACACACCAGGGTTGCCAGACGTCCCGGATTTCAAGGGACAGTCCCGTATTTTGAAAAATTGTCCCGCGTTCCGGAGAACTTCCATACGGGACGGCTAAAGTCCCGTATTCTAGCTAGTAACAACATATACGAAACAAGACATTGTTTTAAGAGACAAAAATAAAGTACTGTAAAAGAAACTGATGTCGAAACTATTGTTTCAAAAATTTATTCACATTTTTCTAGATCTGCAGTTAAGCGGAATGAGCTAAAAGAGTTTTTTGAGTTTGCTAACCTGGAGTTTACAAAACTACTAAAGCATATCTAGACACGATGGCTAGGTAGATAGACTCACTAAATCTTGGCCTGCCTTTCATGAATTATTTTATAAGCTAGGTATAACCCATCCCTAAGCCTCACAGAAAATTATTGCTTTTAAATGAAGAAAGTGCAGCTGAACCAATGAGGTTGCATTAGTTTTCTATTTTCTTAGTAATGTGTCTCCCGTTTTTGAAGTTGCCAGTGGAAAACTTCAAAATGCAGCTAAACTTGATGTTATTTTGACTGATTTGGTAAAGCAGCTAGAGAGCAGATTTGAAGATAAGTTTTATGGATCGTTCGTCCTTAAAACATCTAGACAGTAGAAAAATACAATGTCTGTGAGGGATACCAGAAATTTCTTGATACAGCTATGAGTTATCTGAGTGGTTTGATTTCATAGATAAAAATCCTCTTGTAGTTTTAAGACCAATGATTTTAAGGGGTAAAGTAGTTTTCTGACTTCTCAGCTATTGTAGAACAGTTATATATTGAAAATAAAGTATCAGTAGATGATCTATACGATGAGTTTTCATCAATAAAGAAAGTTCTTAATAGCTTAGTTGCACAAAAAGATGCGAATGTTGGCGATAAGTGGCAAACGTTGTTTTAGAAAAGTTCCGAGTTACCAAATTTGCTTAAAGTTGTTTCCTTTTGTCTTAGCATTCCACCATCTAATTCATTTGTTGAACGAGTATTTTCACATATGAATTTGAAGTGGACTGACGTACGAAACAAGTGTTCTGTTCAGTTTATTAAAGCAAAACTTATTGTGGCTATGAATTCATTAAACTTACGTTGCAATGAATTTTTTAACAACTTGGAGATAAATAAAAATTTGAAAAGAATTGCTACAGGACTGAAATCACACAATAGCATGGTTTTTGAAGACATAGGAATGATCCATATTACTGTCCAACCACGGATTGCATGGAATTTTAAAACGTCTAGATAAGACGAATCTATGAATAAGGGGGAAAAGTAAACATTTGATGCGCGAATTCCGCTCATTTGAATGAGACTCTGCTTCTGCAAAAGCCGACATCGGTAAAAAATAATTCGGATTCGTCTATTTCTGGCTGTAAAACGGATGATTGTCTTTCCATACAATCCGTAGTCAGACACAGTATAATATAATAATCATTAAGAGTTTAAATTTTAGATTGTATTTGTTACCTTCTTTTACTTGTTCAAATTGTAAGGTTTAATTCTATGTCTGATCAATTCTGTACCTCAAAGCTAGAGGAACGAAGTCACATTATGATAATTCTAGAGGAAAACCCTTTTTCTAGCGCATGCAAAGGATGGGAAGCGCGCTCTTTTAACCCTGATAAAAAATTTAAAATTATTATTATTATTTTTTTTTTTTTTTTAAGATTTACGTTCACATGGCTCGATGCGGGAGAGACTTCTACATACAATGCACCAATAAACAGAAAAGTTCTGCTCCACGATTCCTTACATTACTATTTCAGATAAGGTAGTCACATTTAACAAGAAAAATTTTCGAACGCAAGTAAAAACTAATTAGCACCTGTTCCTGTCAACGTCGACCTGTATACTGAATTTCGGTCTATTGCTTGCTTTATTCTTTGAGTTAAGAGTTCCTCCAAAAATGTGCTCACACATTAACATCAGCATACTGAGAGGAATCTTCTGGCTGTTTACCACCCCTTAAAAATACATTATAACCAGTAATTGCCCTCAACCTCAAAAATATCCCCCCTTCCCTTCTCTCCTAGAAGCCTGTCCCGTATTTACAGTTCTTAAATCTGGCAACCCTGGCATACGCACTCGTTGTGCAGGCTGTCTTATCTGTCAGAAGTGGTCATACACTATAGTAGAGGCGGCCACACTCCATACAAGCATTACTGTCATTGCCATCTTTCATCCTGAAGTTCAGTCCACATTGGACATTTGGCAATAACTCTTGCCAATGAATGGCACTTTAAGTTTTGCTTTGCAGACACTATTGTCTTACTATAAGCTATATCCATACCAAATTTCATTAATATTTATCCAGTATTTCTCCAGATATTTGGGAAAATGCCTTCCATCTCTTAATTTTGTCCACCAGTGTAGTTGGGATAACGGATGAACTAAAATCCTTTGAATTTCGGTTCACCACGGAACAAAAATCTGAAAAGGCTTGAACACTAAAACAAATTAAATAAAATCGTAAGAAAATTCAAGCATATAAAAAGCAGACAACAATCGAGAATATATTGAAAAGAAAATCCACAAATCGGCACAAATATGTGCAGAACTGTTAAGAAATACCGAAGTAAAGCTGAATCATTAACCAAACTAAGCCGATTACATAGAAATGTGAAAATCTTTTCAAAACAATGATCTACAGGGCAGAAGATATGGATTTTTTCAAAACATGGATTGAAATAAATTAGACTGGCTGAAATTTGAATTATGTTAAGTTATGAGAGATTTGTTCGCTTGACTTATAAATAAAATGAGTTTCCGAAAATTAGCATTAAAAAACCCACACCCAGAAGCCCTTACACAAGTGAGGTAAAAACCTTATAATAACAATATAACCAGTAAATGTTCACATTTAAACAAATGAATTCAAAATTTAAGTAGAAATATTGAAGCAGTTACGAATAAACAACAATCACTCGTTTAGAAAAATCATTTTTTGGGGGGAGGAGATGCAATTCAGTAGACGTGTAGGGGCCCTGCCGAAATTTTTTCAGGAGGTCCAAAGTTTCTGCATCCGGCCTTGCTCTCACTACTTATAAAAGTGTCCTTCTTGAAACTTTGAAGGAGGCGTCATGTTCTGTCCTAACCTCAAATCCAAACTTTAGTTAAATCAATAAATTATAACAGTATTCCATGGGATGCTAGAAATTTGTTCTAACAACCAGATAAGGAATATCTACTTATTTATTCTTGTGTTTTACTTTTTTGTGCTTCAGTGGTAAATTAGGCAAACTATCCAATAATGTTTTAGAATTTTATTTGGTAGTGATTTTTAGATCTACTAGATTTCAAGACCAGACTATCAAAAAATATTTCAAAATTTCTGTCCTGAAAAATACTGCAATGAGCAATTTCACAAATGTAATTAAATGAATGAAGGAAAGGGATGTTTTTATACATGTTCTTTCAATTTTTGTGAAATAGCTGAAATTAAACTCTTTTCACGATATTGAGCAGTAGATGGCGCCACTATTCATCCGATTGCTGTTAGAGCTGTGTTTCTCAAAATTTTTTAGATCCGCAGACCGAGACCGGCAAGGGTTTTTTTTTTCAGGGGTGCCCACCTCCAAGGACAAGGGCGCACCTCCCTCAACATCGCGGTGACCTCCGAAAGCAAGAGCACCACCCAAAATGAGAAAAATATCCCTCAACCCCGAACCCCCCCCCCCTATAATTTTTAACGGAGTAGTCTACGCCATTGGTGGTAGCCCCTGTGGAGGTCCCACAGGGGTGCCCACCACAGACAACCCCACACATTTTTCCAACAAAAAGAATTTAATAAATAATAATAACAATAATATAATCGAGGCCATCTGAGGGGAACGTTTTGAACTTTGTTTCCTTTTTTTGCAATAAATGAATAAAATTTTGATTGGCATTGAAGAACCGTTACAAAATATATTTAAATGAAAAGATAAAAATAATTGTCGTCTCGTAACAAATATACAAAAGTAAATTAACAACTGTGGAAAACTATGAAAATTCATCACAAAATTCACGTAAATAAATGTCGTACAGGGTTTTTTTCTTTTTTTTTTTTAAATTTATTTATTTATAATTTTTCACAAAAATCTCTGAGGACCGGTCCAATTTTTCCGCGGACCGAAAAACATCCAAAATGTGAATTGTTTATTTTTTCGCCAAAAGCCGTGTCGGTTCGCCGGAACCCCGGTACAGAATCACTGGCTTGGAACGTTTAAAAATTACGAAATGAATTTTATAGTTCATCGATGAATATTACAAATAACTTCTATGATTTTTGCTAAATTTTAAGTTATTCGTATTAAATTTTTCACATTTTCGGGAGCAAGGGTAATTATTCCTTTCTTTCTCATTTCTCAATGCATATTTATATTTCAGAAGAAAAAAAAGCAATTTCCTAAGTATTAATATGTAGGGAAACGGAGGCACATTAAACTTTTTTTTTCCATTTCTTTATTTTTCGAAAAATTATATGAATTTGAGAGTAAAGATATGTGTTATGGAATTTGAGATTTTTTAAACAAATATTTCTTTACTTAAAGGCCGAGTACTGTACAACAACGGGGAGGGAAAGTAAATAAACGACGCACATTTTCATAAAAATTCGAGTTACAAATTAAGTTTACCTAATCATATGAAAATTATGGATTTATTCCGTATAAAAATATATTAAATTCATAATACAAAAGGGAAATATCACAGAAAGTTTTTTCAAATTCAATTAACAAAAGCAAATGCCATGTTATGGAAAAACACTGCATGCTAACAAAGTTCATAAAACATAAATTATATTTCTAATTAATTTTGAAATCCCTCATAAATTTATGTGTTCTTACAAAAATAACTCAACTAAAAACTAACAGATTCGTGAGATTGTTCAGCAGCATCAAGGGTTCCCCCTTAAGAGCAAGGGTGCACACTCCCTAAATATCGCAAAGACCCCCTCCCCTCCAAAAAAAAAAAAGAAAGAGCCCCCCCCCCCAAATGAGAAAAATACCCGTGAAAACAACCCCTCCTAAAAATTTCAGCGGCGCAGTCTGCCCCATGATCCCCCCTAGATGGCCATCCCTGGCAGCATGAAACGTTGTGTTAGCGAAAAAACTTCATTGACTGAAAAGAAGTCTGAGTAGGAATCGGAATGGTATACTAGGTCACGGGAGAAAGCAGTTTGAATAAAATAACACTTGTAACAGGAAATAATGCCAGCAATAATGCAAATCTGATAGGGGTTTTTTTTTTAGTTGAAAAAATCTTTTTTTCGGCCAAAATTCGATAATTTCATGCTATTTGAGGTACCCCTTAAACATTTTCGATTGAGCTAATATTTTGCATACATCATTTTTTTGTCCATTGGAACAAAATTGGGGGTGGGAGCTAACTTTTTACAAAATTGAAAAAATAAGGGTGAAAAAAATAAGGTTGAAAAAATAAATGTACATGTATTTCAACGATTTTTTTTTTTTTTTTTTTTTTTTGACTTATGTATTACTAACGCCTTTCTTTGCTCACATCAGTTGGAATCGAATGTCGAATCATACGCATCAATATGTTACTCTTCATTAAAATTTTGAACGATTATGAAACGAATTTATTTTTCCGTGCTTGTAAAAAACTGAATATTTTTGGCTGTTCCTGTAAATTATCCATAAATGCGTACATTCTTCCATTTTCGACTTGTACATGCTGTAGTAAATGCAATAACATATTAAAATTACTGAGCAATCCAAGTTGATATACGAAAGTTAGGGCACGAACAGACGAATAAAAGTCATGAACACTTCCTAATCTGTGTTGGAAAGTTTGAAATGTGATTAAATGCCTTAAATTAAATGTTTTAATCATTTTCAGAACTGAATTCAATGTGAATAATGTATCAAGACTTCGTATCATACAAGGGCAATCAAAAAAGCATACAACAGGGGGGGAGGGGGCAGGATCCACAATAGGAGGCAGTAGGGAAACCAGTAACAGACATGCTTAAGTCAAAGCTCTCAGCAAGGCCCAATTTCCCAATGGTCAGAGTAGGCCTAGGGGGCAAAATTTTCAGGGGGCGGCAAATTTTGCTTTAACCACGTATGGTAAGTGTTTCAGTAGTCGACCAGTCTCCAGTAGTCGGCCACAACGACAGAAAACGGCTTATAAATAGAATATATATAGCTCAAAATCGGATATGATGCATTCCCACATCCAATAGCAGCGAAGTTGTAAGTACCCTTATTAAGTAGTAATGAGCCATTTTATTTTACGCCTCAGAAATATGGATAGATCCTTTAAATTGTTTATCTTGTTTGGCGGGAAGCTTTTTGCTCACCAAGCAAGCACTTCACTTAGAAAAGCTTCCCGTCAAACAAGATAAACAATTGATGAAGCACACAATGAAACACCTGTAGCTGTTGACCACTGTGCTGCCAATTGTCTAGAAGAAGCTGTGTGGTCCGTCAGCGGCATACGCACCAGGTGTCTGTCATCGCGAGCTGACGTAACATTTCGTCATCATCTATTCATGAGGAGGATCTATTCATGAGGAGTTGAAGGTGGGAGGAGGTTTAAAGAGAAGTTAGGTGTGATGAAAGAGGAGAACAGGGAGGATGATAGTTTGGCAGATACTTTGGCGGACAAACTAGATATGATGATTTTTTAAGACTAAGAATTTTTGAGTTTAGGATGAAGGCTCTTTTTTTTTTTTTGTGGGGAAGAGTTGAAGGTTTTCTTGGCGGCGAAATTTTTACAACAGGGTTGCATTTGCTGAGATATAAATAGACGGTTGTAGCGAGGCGTGTATGGTGTTATCGGTGGTTATATGCTGGAGCAAACGTTAACTGAATCCTTACTATGCGTCTTCGACGAAAGAAAGCGACATTTGAGCAAATTTCGGAGTTTGAACGGGGCAGAATCGTCGGCCTTCGTGAAGCTGGATTGTCTTGTCGTGCAGTAGCCGCTCGTATGCAGCGTAACAGCAGCACAATCATGCGTGTTTGGAAACAGTGGACGGACGAGGGTCGGACAGCTTGGAAATCCGGGAGTGGACCACGAAATGTTACGTCAGCTCGCGATGACAGACACCTGGTGCGTATGCCGCTGACGGACCACACAGCTTCTTCTAGACAATTGGCAGCACAGTGGTCAACAGCTACAGGTGTTTCATTGTGTGCTTCATTAATTCGGAGACGTCTGCTGCAGTGCGGGCTGCGCGCAAGGATTGCTTTATACAGGATTCCTCTCACGCAAAACCATCGCCGCCTGCGGCTACAATGGGCCAATGTGCATTGGAGCTGAAGTGCTGATTGGCAGCAGATCGTCTTTTCTAACGAATCCTGCTTCAATTTGTGGCACCATGATGGCCGAATTCGTGTCAGGCGCTATGCCGGTGAACGGCACATTCCGGAGTGCATTATCAAACGCCACAGTGGACGAACACCCGGAGTTATGGTCTGGGGTGCCATAGCATATCATGGACGATCACAATTGCAACGAATTGTGGGCGATTTGAACAGTACCCGATACATAAACGAAGTTTTACAGTCCCAAGATATTCCTCTCCTGCAAGGATTGCCAGGGGCTGTATTCCAGAAGGATAATGCCCGTCCACATGTTGCCAGGACTGTTAAATCCTACCTTGATTAGCAGCAGGTACAGCTTCATCCTTGGCCTGCATATTCCCCGGATATGTCACCGATTGAACATGTGTGGAATTTCGTTGGGCGGCGTCTCGATCGTGATCCTCGTCCTGTTGCTTCGACAGGCGAACTTTGGTTGCGCATACAAACAATATGGAATATTCCACAGGGAGATATTCAAGCTTTGTTTCACTTTATGCCGAGTCGTGTAGCAGCTCTTATTGCGGCGCGTGGTGGTCACACAAAATACTAATTTCTATCTCTTTTTGTTGTTTGTTTGGTTTGAAAATGTAATCATTTATTTCTACGATTACCACTCAACTGTGTATTAAATTTCATTCAACTATGATGCTTCCTTCATGGTGTTGCAATTTTCACAAACATGAGTGTAAAAGAAAATATAGATTTCTCATAACATTTTTTTTTCAGTTAAAAGTGGGGCCGAAAACGAAGTGGTTTTTTTTTTTTTCTTTTTTCTTTTTCTGTGCTAAACAGATTGGCAATATGCAGAAGAAGTAAGATGAAAGCAAGCAATGACAAAAAAAATGTCTGAAATACTGCATTCGAAATTATAAAAATAGCAAGATATGAAATATGTGAGCCACAAAAATTTGTAATTTGTTTCAGAAACGGGAGAACCACGGTTTTCAGCTTTTGTGCAGGATTTAGTAAGGAGCTGAATTTGACATATACGTAATGACATTTCGTCTCCCTTACCCCCTCCCATTTGTGGTATGTAGCCGCATTTTTCAAAATTTTCCAGGTTTTCTAGCACTAGGAAATGAAATTTATTTTTCAAGTGCTTTCCTTTTTCTTTTTTTGGAACGAATCATGCTAATTTTAGGTAGTTGGGAGCCCCTAACAAAGCGGAGGTCCTAAGCTATAGCTTGCTCAGCTTGTACGTAAATCCAGGCCTGCTCTTGAGTGAACTACTATAGCATTCTTTCATTTTCCGTAGTGACATTATTTTCTAATAGTTTAATAACGCTTACTTTCACTGATCTTATGAAAATTAAGGTATTTTTCAAGCATGGTAATAGATGTGTGTAAAATAATAAGCGTGAAGATGAAAAGCGGTGTCGAGATGGAAGAAAAGCAAGTATCACTGCCTTTGACCAGAAGCTCCAACAAGATTGGAGTTTGACTAAGATTTTTAGTGCCGTAGTAAAGTTTATTCAATTTTGGTTTCTTCAGTGACTGACGTGCATTTTCTCTTCTGCATTATTAATACTTAAAAACTTTAGTATGAAGTCTGGAAAAGCTGAATGGAAGAAAAAACACCCAGGAATGAAATAAACAAAATTTTCGGATCAGCTTTTCCTTTCTTGCGGTTCACGATTATTGATATTTTCTTTTTGTTTAAGCTTTGGCTTAAACTTTGTGCAATTGAATTCTTTCTTTCGGCTTTCTGTACCTCAGAGAGAGCTCTTGGCCTTTGTTTGCATTCCTATAGGTTCCTTATCGGTTTATAATTTTCCATTGTTGTTTGGCTAATCCGCTATTTTGGTCTTTTAAGCTCTATGCTTATCTGCTCTTGGCTTTTGTCGGATGTCTTTTCATCCATAAGCTCATTACTTTTTGCATTGAAAAAGCCATTCCCTATAACGTCGAAACACGTGTCTGCAGTAATCTGCAATTTGTGCTTTTTTGACATTGTTTTTTCTTACTTTACTGTTCAGCACAAAGGTATTTATCTTACGACTGCCTGTTTGGACCATTGTTTGTTACTGGTGTCGTTACCCTAAATATGCCATTTTCACCCCTAGTGTCCCTCTGTCACCCACGGGTGCACATTGGCACATTGCGTTATGGGTACCGGTTTTTCACCCTATTAGGGAGAAATTTCGGCTCCGTTATAATGTTCCGTAGGTGCTACAAGCGTTTCACCCAAGAAAGGTACCAAATGCAACCGTTAGATTTAACAGTACACTGTTAAAATTATCGTCACAAATTTACCTTTTACACATTACTCTTCTCGAAATGATGTTAATTTCGAAATCATCAATGTTAGACATCGTCGTGTTAATATTGGAACAATCTCAGAACAATAATTCTAGAATTAAGCTTCCATAACACATTTTGAGTTTGTTTGAAAAACGGAACTTCTAGCCCCGCTCTCCCCTAGTTATTTAACTTCTTCGAAAGAAGGATGAGGGACCACCTCTTAGAAAGAAAATTTCATATTGTTCAGATAGCGGTTCCCATCCCTCTAGGAGAGATGGATCCCCCCCCTAACAATGAGGATCCCCACAAAAACGGAGAAGACCCTCTAGAACAATGACTCCCCACTTGCACCAAGGTTGGACCCCCTTGTTGTAGATCTGTCAGTGCCCCGAATAGTAAAATCTTAAAGTAATCAAAATACGTCAAATCTTATCAAGCAATAAAACAAGAAACCCTAGCCACCCCCCACCCTTTTCGCCCCAATGTAGTGAGGTTATTGTAGCTTGTAAATCAAGAGGTAGCTTTTATCTTGCATTTGCTGATGATGATGATGATGACATGCACTTCTTAAACTCTTTTGAAATCCCAGTATTATAACGTATGCAGAGACTGCAAAGGGACATATGCACCCCCAAGATTTATTCTCGAAATTGAAAATTTTCAGGTTATTCTTTAAATTTTACTTAGAACCTGAATTATATAGCCTAAGAATCATAAAAACCCTCATGCAAATCGACACTAAAACGGCCTAAAGTATGCACTAAAAATTAAAAATATGTGTAATGCTAATAATTTTTTATTTTAGTTGGGAAAAGTTGTTATATCTGAATATAAAATAACTGGATTTTTCTACTTTTTTACTTTGTTGTTGAGGCGATAAATATATTATAATAAAACATATTCACGAAGAAAATGTTTTATGCACATTAATAACTTTTCTTACAGTAAATCACAAGTTTTTTTTGTCAAAGAATATCATTTCCAAAGTTGAAAATATCCTTTGAACTTCCGCAGATGTTATTGGAAAGTACTTGAAGCATTTAACTTTGTCTTGCTCTTGCTTTAGCAATTAAGTTATATATTTCCATTTGTGATCAACTTTTCGGAAATCCAATTTTTCAAAGGTATATTTTTACTGCTTTAAACACATTTATATGAGTTGAATAACTATTCTAAAGAGTGACATTATCATTATAATTTCACAATTCAAAAATCTCAGTCGATCAGACATACTAAACGCATCCAAAACAAATGCTCTAACTCATTGGGTTCTCTGAGTGAATCTTTCTTTTTTTTTTCTTCTTTCTTATCGACTACTGGAAGGAGCAGTATAAAAGGGGCTTCTTGTAACCCTGAAACATGTGTCTGTTGTAATGTGCAACTTCTGCGCATTAAAAAGTTGGTAATTCCTTCATTTAATTTTCAAGCACAAATGTATTTATTCGTTTGTGGGCCAAAGTGAAATGGTTAAGATAAGTTTTTTTAAAATGAACAAATCGGAAATTTGTTTTGAAAATTACTGTTTAAGAAAGAGCATTCTATTTTATAATAAAACTTGCCTTTAAACAGTATTTTTTAAATTTTAGTAATAAATTTGAGTCTTCAAAAAAAAAAAAAAAAAAAAAAAAGTGGAAAAAATTTCACTTTTTTTTTTAATGGGGCAAAGTGAAAAATTAAATATTTTTCTCATGAAATATTTTCTATTCGATAGTAAAACATATTTTTGATTAAAAGAATCAGTAAATAAAAAGGTAAATGAATAAATGAAAAGATAATGAAACAATAACAAAATTAAATGAATAAATCAATATATGAAGAAAAATAAATGAGCGAGTAAAAGAATGAATGAATAAATAAGTGAATGAATGAATAAATAGATGAATTACTAAATGAAGGAATGTAAATGAATTAATTGGTTAATGAAAACATAGATGATTTATATTAAATGATTGAGTGAGTAAATGAAACAAACTTCACTTTGCCCCATCCACTTTGTCCCGTATATGTACTTGATTGGTTGTCGAAAATATTTAAAATACAAATAAGCTTATTATTAACTAAATAAATATTTCACAGAGTATTAGAAAGTCTCAATTGATATTTAAAATGCTAGTAACAGGAACTTTATCATTTTATAGTAACAAAAATAATTTGTAACTTACAACAAAATATTACAAAATGAGTATCATTTTTTAAAAAATTGCCTGTATTTCAAATGCTTTAATCTTTGGCGGTATTTTTTCCAGATTGGTATAGACTACATGGTACTATATATTTAAAATAATACCAGATAAGTGGAGCTAAAAGCAGAGTAAATATTTGACTATTTCACCTTGCCCTGCTATTTCACTTTGCCCTATGTTCCCCTACTTTAGTTTTGCTCTCAGTGGTAGTTCGAAACTGAAAAATTGACTTCTTTTTCTTGCAATGACAATATGCATCCCCCCCCCCCCAAACTTAAATTCTGGGTACGCTAGTCCCAATAAATTAATAATTGCATAAAGTGTTGAAAGGAAAAAGAGCAGAAATGATTATACAGAACTGAAATGACGATTTGTTTCTTTTTTTTTCCTTTCTTTTTCTTCTTTTTTTTTTTAATTCGGCGAACAGACTTTTATTTTAGCATTGTTTATTGCTTATTAAAACTTATTTTTACTGCAAAATTTTAATTGCAAAATAAATTGAATTTAGTTAAATACTAAGTGAGTACAAAAAAACATTGCTCAAAAAGAAAGAAAAAAAAATCATAAACAAATTTTCTTAGAAGGAGACTGTATTGAAAAAGGTTGATTAACGTCTCATGAGAAATTCAAATTTTTAAAATTTCACGCTCACACTTGCAAGTCCAAATCTAGTTCAGAATTTAAAAAAAAAAAAAAGCGAATGGAAGAACAGTAAAAATATTTTTTTCAGACATACATAAATGTTTTCAATTTAAGTAATTCTTACCCCTCCCGTTTTGTTTTGAATAGCATAAAGTGGTAATATAAATCCATGTAGACTTTAGATTTCAGTAATTTTTTAGGTTATTTTAATTAAATAAAAAATGTAAAAAAAATTACAATACGTAAACGAATGATTTAAGAAAAAAAATAGCTTTTTCTTTTTTCTTTTTCTCTCACTGGAATCCTTTGTTGAAAATTAATTATGACACTCATTTTTTGTGTCCAAATCGTCCACATTTCGTCGGGTGAAATATTTTACAATTTTTTATTCCCCTCGAAATATCAGATATAAATATAGGATATGTAGGTATAACTCTATTTTAAGTATGGATTAAACGCATACCATCTAACGCGTCGTAATATGCACCCCCTCGTATATTTATCGTTCTGAATTGAAAAACATTTTAATTCTCTTGCACATTTTGCAAAATGTTGCTATGCCAAGTCAGTAACATCGTAAGTGAAAATGCGCGAGTGGTATTCTTCACCTTTGACCAGGTTACTTTCACTCAACTTCAAACTGTAGACAAAGTTTCTCTCGCGGAGACAAGCTTCGTGGAGATACATTGTTGTTTGCAATTTGAAATTCTTTTGTGCTCTAAAAACAGGATTTTCGAGCAGGATTCTATACAGGAAGCGTCGGAATCTGAAGCACGCAAAACTACCCGTCGATTTGCGTGACATATCAGTCTCCGATTTTATTCTAGATGTTTCAGAATGTTTTACCGACCGCCAAAACCAGTGTTCTAGAAAATAATGCTAAACATGTGGTGTTTCTTCAGCGCAATGAATGTTTTGGCAGATCAATTTTAAGTCATTAAAAGTGTATTATGTAGGTTGGGGATTGTTATATGAGAAATAAAAATGTAGTGTGCGAAGGAGCTGTATTACAAGTGTCGATACATATCCCGTGACTGAAGTACAAAGCAGATACTTCTTCTAACATATGTTAAACATCATGTCGATTCATGGCTTTTAGTTTTATTGTGTCTAAATTACTGTAAAGATGTTTTCGGCTTACGTCATATCTTGCGATCTGTCTCAAACTTGATGCACTTTTATATTTTAAGTTACGCTCAATTTAAACGATGCTTATATTCAGGGGTGTGCACAGGGGGGAAGGAGAAGGGACACCTGTTGGCTCCGGCCCGAGGCTGAAGGGGGCCCAATATTTTAAAACTAGGGGTGAAAAATAGGGGTTAAATTATGGATGGGGCCCAGAAATGTTATTTGTGACGGACCCCAAAATTTCAGTGCATGCCCCTGCATATATTATTACTTTCAAGACAATGAAGAGAATATATTGATAAATGGTACATTCACATTAATCTCATTAAATCATTAAAAGTAATTTCTGCACTTTTATGATCGCAATTATCGTTAACAGCATTCTTTTAGCATTAAAATACTAATCAAGTAATAAATAAATTCCTATGTGCTTGAAAATTAAATGAATAAATTACCAACGTTTTAATGCACAAAAATTGTAAATCCTTGTTCGGTGTTTCCTTGTAACACCGAAACACGTGTCTGCAGTAATTTGCAATTTTCGTGCATTAAAACGTTGGTAATTCATTCATTTACTAATCAAGTGTCTAGCTTATAAATTTATCGACAAATAGCGCAACAGTTGATCGATTTTTGATGCTTTTTTTTCATCGCAGGTTAGTGTAATTTGCCGAAAAAAAAAAAAGACAAATGTGAAATTTTCTTGTTTAATTCATAAAGAGTTCTGGAAAACCACTCTTTTTGTGAAATATTTTCTAAATTCTCTGAATTACGTTAAATGCTCGAAAATTTTTTCATCGGAATAGGAAATACCAGTTGAACCTCATTAATCCGGACTAATAGTGCAGGGGTGCCCAGCTAGGGGGAAAGGAGGGGGGGGGGTTATGGCGCAGACTGTGCCATTGAAACTTTAGAGGGTGTTTTAAGGGGTATTTTCCTTACTTTGGGGAGGAATCTTGATTTTTGAGGGGGATCTCCGCGAAATTTAGGGGGGGTGCCTGTGCTCTTAAGAGGGTGGGCACCCCTGAATATGGGATCCAGGACGACCGAGTTAATGAAAGTACGGATTAAGCAAAATAACCTATACATTGAGTCAAGGTACAAAGACTAAAGCAGCGTTTCTCAACCTTTTTTAAGCCGCGGATCGACAAGAGCTTTTGAAAAAAAATTGCGGACCGGTGATATTTTTTTTTCTTTCTTTTCAATCTTATCTTTTCTTTCTTTCTCTTTCTCTCATTCTCTTTTTCTTTTAAACTTGCATTGTTAAAAACATACGATTTTTTTTTTTTTTACGAAGGACCGGTGAGGTTTTTTTCCCTATTTTCTTTTCTTTCCTTTTTCTGTTGATTTTTTTTTCTTTCCAAGGAAAAAAACCCTTAAAATAAGTATATAAATAAAACTTTACTTGGTAAAGTTACAAAAAATATTTAAATATTAAGAATAAGATAAGTAATTATTGTAATAATTATACAGAAGAAATAAACATCGCTGAAAAATCATAGAAAAGTACAAAAAGTAATCACAAAATTCATCAAATTTTTGTGCCAGCCGGTACCGATTGAGAATCACTGAACTAAAGCACAGGAAAAATTGTGTTTTGAATTCAAGAGAATCCACTATAATATTAAAATCTGTTCGCGTCCGTCTGTCTGTCTGAAGATCGATCTTCTTGAGAACCACTGCGAATCGGGAGTCAAACGAGATACCGATCAATTCGAAATTTTCCAAAGAAAACAATAGGACCAATCTCATAATTGTACGACTTTAATTAGCGGAGATATTAATTAAAACGTTAATTAACATAACGCTATTCAGGAATTTTTATTTCTTTCCTGTTGCCATTTTGCATATGGGTGAGCAAATAAAATTCTAATAATTGTGTCAAAAGAGATTTTTTTGGCTGCTGTCCAAATCTTAAAACAACGTTTCCATCTAGAATTTTATTTTTAATTAGTTTAAAATTGGTTGCTCTATTCGGATGTTTATCGTCTGTCCTTTCTTATTTTTTCACATTCAACGTTCTTAACTCTTTTCAGCATATGAAAAATTTTTCTTTAGTAATGTTTATTGATTGAAGTGTAAGTTTATCATTCACCGGCCTCATATTTGGGTACATTTAGGATGTGTGACTAATTATGTTTATTTTGTTGGACTTTTTTCCGTCACATGGGTGAGTTTTCGAATTGTAATAAATCTCTTATTCCTTCCTGTTTCGATTTTTGCAATACAGTTTCTATCGTTAAAAGAACACGTTAAATTAAGATTGTTTGGATTTCTTTAAGTGAAACAGAGTTGAACAAAAAAGATTGTTTTTAAGGATTTTAACTAAAGCTTAATTGGAATCTGAAGGCTTGATATTAAATTAATGCTTATTGGTATTTAATAAGTCTTGGTGCTTTAGTTTCACGTAATCAACAAAAAAGAGTGTCATTTTATGTAAAAAGCTGATTGTAATTGTACATAAATATTTCAGATATATTCTATCAGATTTAATTCAGTTTAAAGTGAGCACATATTGTAGTTGAGAATGCATATATTTTCATCTTTTGTGCTGATTGAAAATACTCATAACTTGTATTATTGATAAATATGAATTACGTTAAAGAGGTTTTTGCCAAAAATATGCTCTACTGGTGTTTTGCAAACCTTGCATTACGCGTAATTATTTACTCCTTAGCGCTTTAGAATCTGATGTCAGAATAATACAAAAACATCAATTGAACAGCGCTTTCATTTTTTAAGTAGCCCGTGCAACGCCGGGCACGCAGGCTAGTGAAATATAAAACTGCATAAGAAAAAATTACAAAATACGGTCCACATAAATGCATTACAGCCAAAACCTCGCAATAACGAACCCTGAACTGACGGACTTGAAAGATCGCTTTCGCCAAAAACATTTGCGTCAAACCGTTCTGGGGGAGGGGGGGGGGGGGGGGGGAGTGTCTGTATTCAAAAAGTGTTGAGAGATTTGCAGTGAATAGTGGTATTGATGAATTCATCAGCTTTGGAATTACGTTATAGTCCAGTCATTTAAGCTTAAATTAGGTAAGAATCTAGAGATACCTATATCGAGATACCTAGCTGTAAGTCTGTAAATACTTGTGTATTGACACCCTAAAAGTTGTCTCAAAACCTACGTATGGTAGGGTGTACGCAACTATTAAATTTCAAGGTCAAAGGTCACAAAAATCGTTTTTTTTTTTGCGCTTTTTTTGTAAATATCTCATTTCCTATGGGTTTTTTGCTATTTGTATTTATTATCAATATTGTAGAATACAAAATTCTCTACAAATTTTGTTGAAAAATTTTTTTTATACGGTGAACCGTTTTCGAGATAGAGGGCGGAGAGCGCGCGGTCACAGGATCACTTCAGGTCAACCGGTGCCTCCGGTCGAAAACGCGCCATTTGATGAACTATCGATAAATCAATGATTATAAATATTTGTCTGTTTCGACGAAACAATGGTTGTACCAATTACTCAAGAAAAATTCTTATCAAATCGAAATAACAAAGATATGCTCATTAATATGTTAATTAAAAAATTACAAGCTGCAAATATTTCTACTAAACAAGCCAGAGATGATGCGGATGTTCTTATTGTTGAAACTGCAATTGAAGAATCAAAGTTTGAAAAAACTGCAGTTATAATAGGACAAGATATTGATTTACTTGTCATTTTAATTAGGCGTACACTGTCTTACGAACAAGAAATTTTCTTTAAAAAAGTTGGGAACGGAAATGTAAAAACGGAGATATACTCGACTAAAAGTTTTGATAATTATCCTCAATACAAAACACATATTTTATTTCTGCACGCATTAAGTGGCTGTGACTTCTGCGCTTTTTAAAAAGGGAAAAAAATCATTTTTAAAATTTTTTGAGAAACTGACAAATTTGGATGAACTAGCTACAGCATTTGAGGAAGAAAATTGTTCGGCCTCGGAGATTATTAGAGAGTGGAACTCAAACTTTATTGGCAGTCTATAATGCTCCAAAATCTGTGAAAAGTTTAGATCATCTTCGTTATATGCATTACGTCAAGTTTACAAAACTTAATAAACCTGTGCAGCTTTCAAATATTCCACCAACAAGTGCAGCTGCTCATCAACATTTCAAACGTGTATTATCAAGTTCAAACTTGGTTAGGACATGATTTGGAACCCCAGGTATGGGGTTGGGCAATGCGAAACGATTTTCTGGGGCCTATCATGACAATTTTACCACCTGCTCCAGAAGATTTGTTAAATACAATTTTCTGCAACTGCAAGAGTGGTTGTGGTTCGCAATGCGGATGCAGAAAAGCGGGCTTGCAATGCTCTTTAGCTTGTGTCCAATGTAATGGGCAAGCTTGTCTCAATGCTCTACCATATCAGAGCGACATTAACAAAGATGGAACCTTTGACCCCGAAATCATGGAAGAACTTGAGACAAATGTCGTTGAAGACGATAATGAGAATCAGTTTGAAATTTACCAGCAGCCGGAAGACGACGATGAAAAGGAAGAAGATGATTAAATTATAAATTGTAGTGTTTGTACCCTTTATTCCATTTTTTTATTTTTAATAAAAATAAATATATTGAATGATACTTTTTAATAAAAAGATTGATTCATAATTTGTTTTTTTTTTCATCATGTAAGAAGTTATTAATATTAATTAGGTTAACATTCACAAATATAATTCCTATATTTTCATTAACAATTCTGCAATTACATGGGCAGGTAAGTGTTGTTAAGTAAATTAATACTGAATAAAAAGTGGATAGGTTAGGAAAAAAATAGATAAAATATAATATAATAGTTAATAAAAATTGACAAATATTTATAATCATTGATTTATCGATAGTTCAACTATATAAAGCGCGTTTTCGACCGGAGGCACCGGTTGACCTGAAGTGATCCTGTGACCGCGCGCTCTCCGCCCTCTATCTCGAAAACGGTTCACCGTATAAAAAAAATTTTTAAACAAAATTTGTAGAGAATTTTGTATTCTACAATATTGATAATAAATACAAAGAGCAAAAAACCCATAGGAAATGAGATATTTACAAAAAAAAAAAGCGCAAAAAAAAACGATTTTTGTGATTTTTGACCTTGAAATTTAATAGTTGCATACATCCTACCATATGTAGGTTTCGAGACAACTTTTAGGGTGTCAATATACAAGTATTTACAGACTTACAGCTGGGTATCTCGAATTCCGAGGTGAACTTACTACAATGACTGGACTATTAATTTTTATTTCTCATTACTCTAAGATATGAAGTCGACATCTTTACGAATTTATTTTCAGATGTGTTCAATTATTTCCGTAATTAATCAGAAAATTACTTTTTAGTATTATATTAACAAAAAGTCAATATGAAAAAATCTTCAAAGGAAGGCGTTGCCTCAGAACTTTTTAGTTAGTTATGATGGTAATGATGATACTGGAGTGGATTTAGTTTGGGTAGAGTCCCCCCCCCCCCCTTATCCTACTTACTATCCAGGGGCTATTCATTAATTACGTAAGGGTCCCGAGGGGGAGAGGGGGGTTGGGAAAATCTCTAAATACCTCCTTACCCTTACTTTGGGGGGAGGAGGGGGAGGGTGAAACCCATTCTTACGTAATATTCTCCAGAATCGACGTTTTATATTAGAAATTGCGCGGTCAAGTGGTTTGGCAGGGATTCTATTTCCTTTGCGTCTGGAAAGTAAAAAAACGTATTTTAGAGTGAGTTGTTTTTACTTGTTTTGCAAAGAATGAATAGCATAAATTGTAATAAAAGAATCGCACTATGTATGGCATGTTTTATTTTTAATTAGTATCGCATCAAATATATGAAAATGTCAAAAAGGCATTTGTCCCGATTCCAACTATTTTGTAAATATTTCTTTACATAAAATGTTTTTTTAAAAAAATTTAATAATAGTGAGTTTAATAACGATTCGAGTGATGTAAGATTCCTTAATTTATTATTTTGCAAAACGAAATGGAATCTTACGTAAGAAGAGGGGGAGGGGTTTAAAGAATCTTACGTACCCTTACTTGGGGATAGGGGGGTGTCAAAATTGCCAAAATCATCCTTGGGTAATTAATGAATGGCCTCTAAGTTCTTTACCTATTTTTTTTTAATTTTAAGGCGTACGATCGCATCAATTTTATTCTAATCGATATTGATCTTTAATTTAAAAAAAATACTAACTAACTACAATCAGAAACTAAAACGGATTGAAAATCAAACATTTCTCATCAAACTGCGATAGATAAACACTTGTTTATTTATTTAAATTTGTTTCTTGTATGTTTTTGAAAAATAAGGCTTAATTTGTTTGAGAAAAATAAGGTAAAAATTAAAATGCTATCAGATAAAATAAACTTACTTAGAGCAGAAATTTTATAAAAAAGTTCAAGTTTTCAAAAAAACGCAACGTTTTTAATTTGAAATTAATGCAATAGGTAGTATTAATTGATCGTTTACCCATTAGAAGAACCCTCTTGCTTGTTGTATCCCTAATATTCAAGAAGCAACCAAAGGTAAAAGAATTTCACACTGGGCTTTCATTTTTTAGACACTAATTTTTTTTTTTTCATAAAACTAGACATTGTATCTAAAAAAAAAGCAGCAATAAATTTAAGAAACTCTTTAGCCCCAAAACTTCAATACAAAAAATCTCAGTAATGGTTTCAGGAAATATTTCATACTTTTAATATTTTGTAACTCATCATTTCCTGTCTTTTGTAGTAATATTCAGAAAAGCAATAGAGCAGAAATACTTGAATAAAAATTGCGTCAGCATCAAATTTATTTTATCATTTAATGTAATAATGGTAAAGGTAAAAACATGGAATTCGTTACATCCTAGTTCCTTGTTGATTCAATTCTTTTCTATTTATCTGACCTCCTGTGTTTAAATTAAAGCGAACTCAATCTTTTCCAAAAGCGTAGACGCTGTTTTTCAGCACATTATGCTAGAGGGGAAAAGAATGGGTTAAAAAATATATAAATTGCTCACAGAGTTAGCGCCAGAATACAATGTACGCATGAGAATGCACGACATGCGAAAATAACACGCTATCTTGAGTCCATTCATCACGCCATTGGGTACGTGACGTCATCGATCCGCCCCTCTGCTGTCAATAACCAATAAGTTACTGCTTTTTGGTCATTGTTTGGTTGTGATGGACAGGCGCTAGGCCAATTAGATTCCGAGTTCCGCCTCCACAGTGTGCCTCTTCGAATACGTGCCTGTCAATCACTTGATATACGATGCGAAACGAAAATGACGTCACGCTTATGTGGAGACCAACTATTTGGTATTCAATTTTTTGCTTTGAAGTTCTTTACTGTTCTAGCTGCCGAATGAATACTTCGGAGGTAGATTTGCATGATGTATAAAAAGCCAACGATTCAAAATGTGCGTCCATTAATGCAATAAATACGACATGGTTATTTGCGCAAGGCGACTGCGATTAATTACACCGTTTGAAATAATTCATCAATCATTGGAAGGAATTAAATCATGTACTATAATCGCGCTTCCTCACGCAGGGCTAAAAATTGGTAACAACGCTTTGAAATCGAAATAATTCAAAATAAACAAAATAATTCGTTGCATGATTGAATATATGCTACACTAGAAAATGCAAAATTCGAGAGTGAGGCATTAAGATTAGAAAGTTGCAAAAAGTTAATTGTGAAAAAGTTAACTTTAAAAATTCAACCTTCTGGGATTTTTTGTTTGCCACGAGCTTGTTTATCAGTTAGCGGTGGAAAAATGGTCAGAATTGAAATTGGAGCAGCTCCTTCATGCAATTTTTTAGTTTTAACCTTGCTTAAAGTTTAGGATAAAAAAGGGGTAAGCACAGTTCCGGAATTAGACTTAACGGGGCTCTAAGCAATTTCAGGTATAGGAACCCTTTTGTAGTCCGGACCAGGGTCCAATTTCCCACCGGCAGAGTAGGCAGTTGCCTAGTGCGGCAAAATTTTTAGAAGCGGCAAATTATGTTGCGGATTTTTTTTTTTTTTTTAATTATTACTCTTGAAGTGTACTAGCATTTTTAATTTTCCATTGTGACATCCTTTTCTAGTAATTTAATAATGTTTGCCTTCACTCATCTTATGAAAATGAAACATTTTTCAGGCATGGTAATTAGAATAGTACAAAACAATAAGTGTAAAAACGACAAGCGGTGTCGATTGGAGAAATGTGTCATTGCGTTTGATCAGAAGCTCCAACAAGATTGGAGTTTGACTAAGATATTTAGTGCCATACACTGTTAAAACTACAGGTTGCGTTCGGCACCTTTCAGGGGTGAAACGCTTGTTCACCAGCGGCACCCAATACGGAGCCGAAATCGCACCTCTTATTAGGGTGAAAAACGGGCACCTTTTAAAAGACAGACAGCGGCGGTGAAAAGAAGGAACCTTTAGAGAGATAAATGGCACCGTTACTGATGCCTGTTGGAAAGCCTTAAATGTTATACCATGATTAAATGACTGTACTTACGCAAGGTTTTGAAGGTTTGTCGCAGAAATGTTGAATTTTAATCCAGTTTAGTTGTCAATTCAATGTGAAAATTTAATGTACCAACAACTACGTTGCTGCATCGTCATCCGCCATATAAGTGGCTGAATTGAACTTGTGCCGGAGCGCACAGCGCATGTGCCAGCGAGGCACCTTTGCGGAGGAAAAGAGTCGCTATTGGCTACTGCGTGAGCTGATGGCTCTTCATTACCTTCTTTCATCTACTGAGGTGCTAAAAGATATCGGAACAATATTTCCTAGCCTCTGTGACTCTCTATGGCTCCGTCTTTGCACCCTAAGGCGGAAAATCGCACCTATCTGGCTCCTCCGGTTTTAACAGTGTAAAAAAGTTTATTCAATTATGGTTTCTTCAGTGAATGACGTATATTTTCTCTTCTACATTATTAATATTTAAAAATGTTTTTGTTAATAGTATTAAGTCTGGGCGGCAAATGAAAATGAGTGACGAGCGAAAAAAATGATTTCAAAGAAGAAAACATATTTAGTTAAAAACCGACGAACAAAAAGGAGTCTTCAAAAAGTTTTCCGAAATTGATACATATTTTTCAAATGGACAGTTTTCAAAAGCAAAATCTTTGGGTTTCTTGGAATGTAATCCATTAACAATTTACAATTGAAATACACTGTTAAAACTACAGGATGCATTCGGCACCTTTCAGGGGAGAAACGCTTGTTCACCAGCGGCACCCAATACGGAGCCGAAATCGCACCTCTAAATAGGGTGAAAAACAGGCACCTTTTAAAAACTAGACAGCCGGAGTGAAAAAAAGGATCCTTCGGAGAGAGAAATGGCACCCTTACTATAGATCCTCCTCCCCCCTTCCCCGTATTGTGTGCGTTTTTAAATACAGTTGTGTAACTTTTTTTTTTTAGTTTTGTTTTGATTTATGATATTCTACGTTTTGGACATTTTTCACATTGAACTCGGTATTGGAAATGATTAAAACATGTAATTACAGCATTTGATCATATTTCAGAGTTTTCAACATAGTTAAGAAGTGCTCATAGCGTTAATTCATCTGATCGTGCTCTAACTCAGTGTTTCTCAACCTCTTTTGACCCACGGGCGCGGTAAAAGCAAATGAAAAACTTTGCGGACCGGTGAAATCTTTATCGTTTTCTTAAAGAATCATAAAAAAAATAATATGAATAATAACTCTGGGGTCGTTAAAAAACATGTGAAAAAATTCAGGGTTCTGATGGGTTTTTTTTTTACAAAAAGTAATGTTAAAAATTAATAAAACAATAAATATCTACCCCTTCACTTGTATCAAAGATCTGTCACAAATACGTTATAATTTAAAAACGAGTAATTATTTAAAACATGTGAGAAATTATACATTTACTAAAACTTGACGTATTCCGAAAATGAAGCATAGCTGTACTTATGGATTATTTAAATGATGAGCCAAAAATATTCAGGGATATTACAATTACGGAAAAACAAAATCGTTTCATAAACGTTAATCAAGAGTAACAAAAGAAACTGCACATAAAGTTTTTCAACAGTTAAATAAAAAAACCAAAAGAAAGTTCTAACGCTTTCGAGGACTGCTAACAGGAAATGATTCTAACACTTGAATGAAAAAGCAAAAAAAAAAAAAAGAGCTAGACTGAGAGAGATTTTTTTTTTCGCTATCTTTATGTTATAATCTACGAAGCACACAGGAAACATTTTTATTAAGGTTCTTTTGGTGACTAATAAAAGCTGCTTATCGAGTATTCAAGAAAATAATGACAGATATTTTTAGTAGCGTTTTGAATGATGGAAATTTCACGATAGTAACAGTAAACGAGAACTAGAAGACTAACGGTTACTGTGAAAAGCAATAAATGCACGTTTAAACACTTAACTATGTTTGAAAGCCCTAAAAGCTACAAAGTGATCAAAAGCTGTACTTACTTGTAATTTCGGATAATTAATCCTAGAAAAGTTGGGTTTTAATCCAATAGTGTACTTCATTCAATGTGAAAGACACACAAACGCAATCATCATTTGTCCGCCATATTGAGGTGGTTGAATGTATGTCTAAGGCAAAAAGCTCATGCGCAATGAGTCTTTCTGCGATTGCATGATGTTCTGGCTCCTCTGCTCTATTTTCTAGCCTGTGATGCACCTTCAGGCACTATGCTTTCACCTTAGAGGGAATATTTTCACTCGTCTGGAACCCCTGCTTTTAACAGTGTACCATCGGGCAATAAAGAGTGGTAAGAAACGTAAAGTGAATGAACGTAATAACACAGAGGAAGTTATTTAAATCAGCATGCACGAATATCATACAATCATAAGACCTAATCGGGAGGAAGGTTAAGCATCATTAAAAAATAATTTTAGAAATTTTTAAAAAGAAAAAAGAATCTTAACGTTGCAATTTTGCTTCCAAAATTTCCAAATAAGGAATTTTTGGTAGATCACAGTGACCTCCCATCGGGGCACCCCTGAATATAAAATGGCATCATTTCTTCATAAACTTGACAGTTCAAATTTCAAGAACATTATTTTTTGTGTGTTTTTTTTTTTTTTTAATCACGGAAATTTTGCATCCTTTATTTATTTATTTATTTTTTTGAGACGGGGGGAGGGGGGCAGATTTCAAATCTGCCTGGAGGCGGCGTAGATCTGACAACTTTTCTGTTGATAGCGAAAGACGCCATTTGAAATTAATTTTGTTTCCCCCTCCCCCCCCCTCTATGTCTATCGTTTTCTTGTGACATACAAAGCCATGCTTTACTTTTTAAATTCTTTTTTAAATTCTTTTTTAAATAAGTTACCTGCTGTATTGTTTGGATTGACCTCGAGGGGAATAGTATATAGAATATCCCGAATTTTACTCCGAGTTTTTTCCCGCCGGAGGAAATTTTGACAAATAGACATAAAATTCTGCCCTTTGAAGACTGATAAGGGGCGATTGGAATTACAAAAATATTAGGGGATAATAAACAAACAAAACTTCTTTAAAGTTATATGGGTGATTCTCCAAAAACCTTATTTTCTAATCACAAATGAGGCAGTGAGAAGCAAAGGGATGTAAGTGGCAAAACTAAAAATTTGAAGATAACCAGTACACATGGTAGGTGAACCTTTCCTCTGTCTTGGGGCAAGAGATGGTACTAGTAGCCCTGGTAGTTGCTGCTATACAGCATGATTTAGAAAAAAAATTCAATGCAAGTCAACCTAGGATGTTATCTTTAAACGTGTTTTGCTCAAAACTTGAAAATGTCCACTTACATCCCTTTGCTTCTCACTGCCTCAAATTTTTAAAATATAAAATTGCTTAAAAAGTATGAAAATTTATAAGGAACTTATGAAGGGAAAAATAGTAGAAACTCACTTTAACTATACATCCCTTAAAACAGGAGTCAAATTTTCACACACCAGGAGAATAAAAAAATGAGTTTCATCAAAGGTTATCAAAAATGTAGTTCTAGTAATAGAGAAATAATTGTAATCTAAATCAAAAAGTACTTTTTTACATGACAAAACAAAATCTATGTAAAACACTCCTTAACGTACACTCCCAAATAACGAAAATCTCTTCGAGTCCCGTCTCTTTATATTCACTGTCTCACTGTTAAAACTACAGAATGCATTCGGCACCTTTCAGGGGAGAAACGCTTGTTCACCAGCGGCACCCAATACGGAGCCGAATTGGCACCTCTAAATAGGGTGAAAAACAGGTACCTTTTAAAAAAATAGGCAGCCGGGGTGAAAAAAACGGAACCTTCGGAGAGAGAAATGGCACCCTTACTGTAGATCCTCCTCCCCCCTCCCCGTATGTGTGCGTTTTTAAATCGAGTTGCGTATTTTTTTTTAATAGTTTTCTTAAGATTCATGATATTCTACGTTTTGGACATTTTTCACATTGAACTCAGAACTGGAAATGATTAAAACTTGTAATTACAGCATTTGATCATGTTTCAGTATTTTCAACATACACTGGCGTGCAAAACTTAAGCAACAAGTGCGTTTTTTGTCATAACTCCAAGAAATCATCCGATTGACATGAAATTTGAATACGATGTACATTATTTTGTACTTAAACGATGGTGAAAGAATAATGACGCAGAAATGAATATAAAGCTAAAGTAGGGTATGGAACAAAAAAAAAAAAAAGGCTTTATTTGACAAATAGTGGCGTTACACATGATTGCCTGAAGAAGCGTAAGTACGACTGGTAGATGTTCCCTAGTATGGGATATGCCGTCCCCTTGCTGCAATTGTTGCTTGGCATCGTCACTCCATGCTAAGCACTAGATTATCCAGCAGTTCTTGGGGTAAACGTCTCCATTCCTCCTTTAACGCATCTTTTAGCTTATGGGTGTTACCAAGAGGATACTGTCGTGTCGCAAGACGTCTCCCTAATGCATCCCACACATGCTCTATGAGATTTATATCTGGAGAGTAAGTTGGCCAATCCATTCGACTGATATCTTCACTTTCCAGTAGCTCTTGAACATTAGCAGTACGCTGTGGCCGAGCATTGTCATCCATAAAAATGAAGTCTGGTCCAATGGCCCCTCGGAACAGATGCACATGGGGTAGGATTACCTCATTGCAGTAGCAATCTCCAGTTACAGAACCTCGGTCGAAGATCTGAAGCTCAGTCCGCCCGTTCAGCATAATGGCAACCCAGATGAGAACTCCAGGACCACCGTAACGGTCTCTTTCCGCGATGTTAATGGGATGAAATCGAGCTCCAACCCCTCTCCCGATCAACTGACGTTGAAAATCGCTTGTAGCACTAAAATGACTCATCTGTGAAGAGGACACGACTCCATTGATAGGGTGTCCAGGTTTCGTGTTCTCTGCACCACTCTAAACGGTGCCGCCGATGGCTAACTTTTAAAGGTATGCAGCGTTCAGGACGTATAGCAAATAAGCCACCTTTGTGGAGGCGTCTGGCCACTGTAAATCTTGATACTTGTCGTCCTGTGGCTGTGCACAGTTGCTGAGATATGGCGCTCGCTGACTGAAAACGGTTTCATTTCGCCTGGACGACAATGTAACGGTCATCTCTTGGTGTTGTTTTCCTTGGACGGCCACCACCAACCTTCCGAACAGCTGTACTAGTAGTTTTAAAGACATTCCAAGCACGAGAAACAACACTTTGGTTGATCCCGAACTCTTCGGCGACACTGGTCACACTACGCCCCTCCTCAAGCTTCCCAATCATTCTTCCTCGAGTAAAGTCGTCTAAATGATTTCTTGAACACATGTTTCACTAAACAAATCACTTGCACTTGCAGCGAATGTCTTTAACTACGGTGCTCTTCATCCTTTTATCACAGCTTTGACCTGCGCGCCGACCCACAAGGTTTGCGTACACTTACATCACCTACGACGTTTTATTTCTAAAATTTGCATACAAATAGTATTTCTACTGAATTACATGCATATTATACTGCAATTTCATGGCTATCTTATACTTTGTTGGGGAGCTGTGGCCGAAGAACCACTTGTTGCTTAAGTTTTGCACATCAGTGTAGTTAAGAAGTGCTCATTGCTTTAATTCATCTGATCGTGCTCTAACTCAGTGTTTCTCATCCTCTTTTGACCCACGGGCGGATAAAAGCAAATGAAAAACTTTTCGGACCAGTGAAATCTCAATCGTTTTCTTAAAAATTCATAAAATAAATAATATTAACTAGGGGGCCGTTAAAAACTTGAGAAAAAAATCCGTGTTCTGATGAGTTTTTTTTTTTTTACAAAGTAACGTTAAAAATTAATAAAACAATAATTATGTATCCCTTCACTTGGTATCAAAGAGCTGTCATAAATATGTTATAATTAAAAGACGAGTAATTATTTAAATAATGTGAGAAATTTTCCTTTTTCTAAAACATGACCCGTGCCGAAAATGAAGGATAGAGGTACTTATGAAATATTTGCATGAAGAGCCATCTGGGATATTACAGTTACGGAAAAACAAAATCGTTTCATAAACGTTAATTAAGAGCAACAAAATAAAATGCACATGAAGTTTTTCCATAGTTTAAAAACCAAAAGAAACTTCTGTTATCGAGACATGAACCGCCAACAGGAAATGATTCAAACACTTGAATGAAAAAAAAAAAAAAAAGCTAGACGGAGAAAGATTTTTTTTTTTTTTGCTGTTTATGTTTTCGCATGCTATTCTGTAATATTCTACGAAGTACAAGAATCATTTTTATTCTGGTCCTCACTTGTTGATTATTGATAATCTTAGCTGGCTATTTTGGTGATTAAATGTTGCTTATCGAGTAGTCAAGAAAATAATGATAGATATTTTTGGTAGCGTTTTGAATGATGGAAATTTCCCGACAATAACAGTAAACTTAAACTAAACGACAGTAACGGTAACTAAAAAGCAGTAAATGCACTTTAAAATACTTTTCTTTGTTTGAAAGCCCTAAAAGCTACAAAGTGATCAAAAGCTGTACTTACTTGTTATTTCGGATAATTAATCCTAGAAAAGTTGTGTTTTCATCAAATAGAAAACTTCATTCAATGTGAAAGACACATAGATGCAACCATCATTTGACCGCCATATTGAAGTGGTTGAATGCATGTCTAAGGCAAAAGCGCATGCGCAGCGAGTCTTTCTGTGATTGCATGTTGTTTTGGCTCCTCTGCTCTATTTCCTGGCCAGCATTGCACCTTAGGGCACCATGCTTTCACCTTAGAGGGAATATATTCACTCGTCTGGAACCCCTGGTTATAACAGTGTAGGCTTTTCCATATTATACCCTCTGAATATCTTATACGTCGAATAAAGGACAGTTATTTTTCAATTGCTATACTAAAATTCTAAACCAGCAAATAAATGACAATTTTCACATTAAGTTCTATTGTTTTTTATTTCGAATTCTCTAATTTAAAAAAGTATTTACCTAATTCTAGAAAGTTTTGCTCTAATTTATCTAAGTCAGAAATTTAAACTAACTACATTTACCTATTCGAACAACATTAAAATTAAAAAATGTATGACCGACATATCTCTTTTAGAAAAATTCGTCTGAACAAGAAAAAAAGAAAAAAAAAAGATTTAATTTTTCTAATGCTACATTTTTTATTTATCGTTTGCCAAATTCAGTTTTTTATTTTTATTCATAATCTTATTTTCTAACTAATGTTTTGAAAATGAATTCTATTCTACTAAATGTACGTTTTAATAATGCTAGGAGAGCGACTTTTTTTGTAACAGGAGAGTGACATTTTCCTTGCAATTTGCCAGTTACATAAGCCCAGGATTATAATTCAGGTAAAGAATGTTATTTTTCTGTTTTAACCTCTTAATCCAGCTACACACTGTATATGAGCATAATTAAAATTTTTCTTTTATTTAAAACAAAAATATTGTCCAGGAAATGACAGCAAAAATGTTACATTCCCTATTTTGAACTTCAAAATTTTAATGAGCACAGTTCATTAACAAAATACTCAAGGAATCCAACAAAATGGTGATAAGAAAGTGTTGTAGTACAGCAGATTAAAAATTCCTATTCATCTATAATAATTGAATTCATTCCTAGGAAAGGAGAAAGACATGAAATCTGAGGACAAACTTTAAAATGACGTACCTTGATTTTTCAAATAATGAAATTTATTTAAAGAATGTTATTTGATACCTTTAAGAATGCCTAATTTAGTACTAGAGATTAAAATTATGGAATGTTGATAAGAGAGTAACATACTATCCATTTGGACAATTCATAATTTATGCTTTTGATAAGAAATAAAACTGAAGCATGATATTTCAAAGATTTATCTAATTATATTCAAGGACTGTAGAACACTTAAAATTATTTAGGGCACCTAATTTGCACTTTCGAGGCTCTGACAAAGAAAAAATAAAGTAATGATTTCTCATTACAACTTTTCTTTTTTCAATTACAAGTAGAGTAGAAAACTAAAAAGAATAGAGGTAGTGCGATTTTTTTTTTTGTGCTGAACAGATTGACAATATGCCGTAGAAATAAGATAAAAGCAAGCAACGCCTAAAATTTCTAAAATACTGCATTCGGGATAAAATAAATAGCAAGATATGAAATTTATCTCAAGTAATATGTTACATAAACGAGAGCACCATGATTTTTGAGTTGTTGATACATGCTGTAGCTAGGAGCTGAATTTGGCAAACTTTGAACTCCCCCCCCCCACCTAATCGCATTTTTTAGAAACTTTAAAATTCAATAATTATATATGATCTCTTAATTTTTAATAACCATTTGAAATCGGGGCCTCCTATAAACTTCTACCTAACGTAACTGAGTAGGTTTAGTTTTAAAACTTTGGCGTTTTGTTAAATTAGTGTTTAACTCAGGATTTGGTGGGTTGTCAGTTACGTTGGGTAGCAGTTTATAGAAGGCCCCGACTTCAAATGGTAATTAAAAATTAAGAGATCATATATAATTAGTTAGGTATTAAAATAATTCATCGTATAGTAATTAAAATCAGTGTTTATTTTTTGGGTGTTTAGTTGATTTTTGTACTGGAATTGTAAAATAAATTTGATTTATACGTTTGGGTAGGAAATCGTAAGTAAGTATGACGAATTATTTTTTACTTTTTAGTTCCTCTTTGTTTTTTGAAGTCTGTTCATTTTTATTTGAAAATAATTCATTTTTTGCTTTTTAGTGCTGTAAATATAAAATAAGTACGTAGGGTAGAGTATGTGGTACAGCTAAGATGAGCAAAATAGAGAAAGAAATAGAGCACAGCGTCTCAGAGACTTCCGAAAACTGAAGAAAGGCTATTAAAAATGCATAATTATTTACAAAGAAAATTGTCTTCATCATCAGTTTAACTTTATCAAAGTATACTTTCCGAAATAAATTCCCGAGTCACTAAACACAACAGAAATCGCTTTAACTTTGCCCATAGGATTTGAGGAGTTTTCTTGATTTTTCAAGCATCCCATCTTCAGATACTGATCTGATGAACATGGGATCACCTGGAAAGTATATACCTTTTTAAACGAGAAAAAAAAATTCCAAGTTGGTCTATGCGTGTTTGAGTTTACGGGGGACATACATAAAAAGATTCCGCCGAATTGAGAACGTCTTTTTTGAAGTCGGTTAAAAAAAGAAAAAAGTCTTAATGCGCTTAACATTTTATACGATTGGCACTAAAAACTGATCTTTGTTCCTCTCCAGGATTTATTTGTGCGCTAATTTAGTTAGAACCATTTAAATGCCAGTGTTTTTCCTAACTATATTATGCTTCACAATAATACGTGTCACGTAACTCGTGAAAAAGTCACATTTCTCTTTACTTGGCCCGGTTATAGATCAACTCAACACCAACTAGAAACAGTATCTACTGTGATGTTGTATGTATGCAGACAACAAAGCGCGAATATGAAATTTGAAGAGTTGATTCGATTTCTCCAGGATCCCTCATACCCGGATTTGAAGACCATTAGACGACCGGGAGAAGTGTACCGTTTCAAACAGAAAAAGAATTTTCCTAATCGGTCCAGGCGTCTTCTAATAATCGCAGAGCATAGTACATAAAAAAAATTCCAACGAAGTCCGGTAATTAGAATGCCATAATTGTAAATTAAACTGACGGCGTCATGAAATATTAAATCTAGAATGCTTGTCAAATTTCAGAAATCGGACACCAGTTATGATATAGTTATTAAGGAATATAAGTTTAATCGTCGAAAGGGGGGTGGAGGGTTTTTGTCTTCAATGCCCCTTGAATTAAACACTAAATATATTTCAAAACTGAAATATTTAAAAAAATACTTTAATAATGACTAAATGAAGTTTATCAAAAAAATTATATTAAATTAATTAAAGTATTTTCGTAGCAATATACATTTAATTTACTGATTTGCTACATAAGAAATAAGTACCTTATAGTAAGACTATAATTAAAATTAACAGGTGGCGCCGTGAAAATCAAACATTCCGATGCGTGAGAATTAAATATTGTTCAAGACAAGATTTCTCCGTCGAAAAAATGCACCGTTCATGACAAAACCACGTCACCTGTGACTTAGCACGCAGCTGACGAAAGCTGGTCTACGTAATCACAACGTGTATGAAATTTAAAGTTTCTTAGATTTCTCCGAGACCCCTCATCAGACCCGGACAAAATTAACATGGGACCATCTGGAAAGTATACCCTTCCAAACAAAAAAATAATTTTTCAAATTGGTCCAGTAATCTTGAAATAATACGAAAACATACATAAAAAAGCCGCAAGACGAAATCATAACCTCCTTTTTTGAAGTCTGTTAAAAAGTATAGCGATACTTCATATAAAATTGCTAGCTGCAGAAAATCTAGAAGCATGTGCAAGAATTTTTGGTCTACGCCTACATTTGAGAAATTGCTGGGGAGTTAATGAGGGGGAGGTGGGTGCTTCGGAGCATTTGAGAGAGTGGAACACTGTCTATGGTGGGATCGGGATCACTGGAAAATGTGTACGTATCACTAGCGCATTCTGAATTTGCTTCCGTTGGGGGTGGAGAGATTGGTCGTAGCTGTCTTTGCATGAAAAAAAAAAAACATATTAGTATTGGTATTTAGCAATACGTCTTAAAATTAGAAGAACTGAGGGGAGGGACGTTTGACCGCCCCCCCCCCCCCCGCTGCACCTCTGATTTCAAAATCCCTTATACGATGCAATCCAGGTTTTAAAAATCAATATTTTTATAACACAAAATGTAATAATATTAAAAAGACAATTTTTGGCTCAGAGGGTGGGAGCCCCTTACTAGGTTGCGAAGAAAATAAGTTTCAGTTTGAGTGAAAACTATGCTCTTGGTCAGTTCCACGTACTCTACGGTGATTTTGTAATAATATAATCGTGGAAATGAATCTAAAATATATCACATTTCATTGGCTATTCTGAAGTGATATGAAAAAAAATTGCGCAAAACAAAGCAGACATAAAATATATTATACAGAACCGGAAATAAAAACAATACACTTTAGTGCTAAAATTATAAACTGTAAAAATGTAAATAAAGCGCATTATTTGTAAAGGATAGCAGACATGTGTTTCAGGGCTATAAGCCTTTTTTCTAAAGCAAGAGAAATAAGCTTCTGAATGAAAGAAAACCCAACGGGATTTTTGCGATACGTTCTTTGTGAGGGGCTGTCCGTAAATGATGTCAATTTTTTTTTTCGAATAAATTTGATACCCTACCCTTGTCACACTGCTTTAATAGAGATATTGTTACAAAAAACAAAATGTGATGTCACATTTCTTATCCCCCCCCCCCCCCCCTTCTCTCTGTCAGAAACTAAAATTTTCACGATCCCCTCCCCCTCAAAGCGTGACATTATTTGTGGCCGTCCTTTAACCCCGAAACACGTGTTTTGCAATTATTTTCAGATTTAGTGTTTTAGTAACATTGTTTCTATCACGAACGATTTTGCAAGGTGTAACAAAATTACTCCAGAGATACTAAATATAAACGAAATACAAAAACAAAACTTCTTTAAAAAGAATACATAACGACTAGTTCACATCATCACTCTAAGAATCTCTGTTTACCTTGACGAAAAATTACTTAAAAAATAAAAGAAATCGCTTAGTATAGTTATGATGAAAAACCAATTATCTTTTTTCAAACCTACCGTGAGTTTCAAGCCTAATAGATAATAGTTAGGAACTTTGCCATTATTGACTCAAACATTTTGCTGTAATGCACTTAATAAAATTCAAATTACTAATACGATGAATATCGAATTATTTGAATTTCCTTTGCAAACGCTGCGTTGTGAGATTATTTCGTGATACAAACTCTTTCTTAAGTCTAGCACATAAAATAACCCAAACTTTAACCCAGTTTAATCGCCTTACACAGCAGCGTGATAAAATAATACGGCATACATATTTAACAGTATGTAATAGTGAAATAGCGTGCTGTGATACTTGCTACCAATACCCGTTTAGATAACACCACTGGGGTTTCCGTTTTTTAAATACATTTTTTTAATAAATTAAGACACGATGATGCTTGTTGCAAGGTGTTCGTGCAGGATTTAAAAAAGAAAAGAAAAAAAAAAGTTTTCTTAAGCAAAAAACCTTAAATCTTTTTTATCGTAAATTCTTCGACCATTTTTAATGCGTGTAGCAATCAGAGAGAATATATGAATATCAAAATTTTAATTCGAAGATATTTTAAATAAGTACTAATGATACAAGATGGTGATTTTTTTTTTCGATGAACGATAGAAATTTTTGGTAAAGTGAGTATAAAGTTTTTTTTTTTCTTTTTCCTTCTTTTTTTTTTTTTTTTTTGCTAATGGTGTTTTTAGATTAACCTAATGCAAATTATATATTTTCAGCAATTTTTTTAATTGCATGAGTTTATTGGTTGTTTTTAAGCCTTTAGATGAGTACATACACTTATCCAACCGTAGCTGATAGTATCATGCATTGCTCATAAGAAATGTATACTATGCTGTATACAAAAACTTCATAGCGTAATTATCATGTGAATATTTCACACATTATAAATTCTCTTTACAAGTTATTCTCATACAAGTCTTACAACACAAACTACATGTCGCGTATTTTCAATGATACTTTTGTTTTTGAATTATAGAAATAACCATTTTCTATCATTAAAAAGAAACAATATTGATTCCTCTCACAGAGGAAAATTTGTAAAAACGGGCACATGTATAAATATGGGCACCCCTCCTTAGTGATTATGGGGAAGGATTGAAAGTGACTATGGGGAAGGACTGAAAGCTGGCGACGAGGAATGTAGATGGTGCCCAGGGGCGTGCACAAGGGTGGAGAAGGGACACCTGTTGGCCCAGTTTATTTTAAAAAATATTGAAAATCTGCAACAAATTAGTCCCTAGTCGATAATGAAGTTGAAAATATATAGCTAGTGTATAATCTTAATTTCATATTTCAAAAACACTAAAATTGCTGTGTTTTTCTAAAAATTTTTGAACTTACAAATACATTACAAGTTTATGAAAAACGTATAAGAGTTGAAAAGTAATAAATTACACGGCGGCGAAGTAAAATAAAATAACAATGATCGCAAAAAACTAATAATTGTTCATCATACATACAGGGTGTCAGAATCAAAGAATCAAATGTACTGAGTTTGAACAGTCGAATAGGAAAAAAAAAGTTTAAACATTGTAGGCTAATATTGGCCAAGTTTGACAGCTGAAGTTTTCGAGTTTGACAGCGTTTTTTCTCTCTTTTTTTTTCTTTATTTTTTTTTTCTTTCTTTTTTTTAAATTTATTTATTTTTTCCGTTTGACCGTCTGACGCATTTACGCTTTTTACGAATGGTCGAAGGAGAAAATGGCAGCACCACAAGAGCAGGCACAAAATTTTCTCTGGTGTGCAATGCAGATAACAAATCAGCAATAACAGTGCAAATAATGTTTTCAAAAGTTTATAAAAGAAATCTACCCCAGGTTTAAGAGCATTAAAAAGTGGCACAAAACTTTTCTCGAAACAGAAAGTAAGCCTCGAACCGAACGGGTTACAGAAAAGCCTGTTAAGGGAGCTCACCAAGCTACTCAGGGAGCTCAGGGCTACTAAGGGAAGTCACGTGAAAGTGCTGTTTTGCTTTAAATTAAACCTATGTTTGGTATCTAATTTTACAACTTTCTTGAACACTCTTAAACTTTCTGTTAAGTATAACGATCTCTCCAAATTCGATACATTTAATTCCGACATCCTGTACAGTGGCGCGCACAGTAATTTCTCAAAAAAAAAAAAAAAAGGGGGGGGGTCCAGGATCGAAGATTCGCATTCCCATATCATGCTCCAACCCGCAACCAAATATATTTTAATTTTTTTCGATTGTCAGGTGAAAACACATTTAAAAAAAATTGAATAATTATTTAGCATTGGTTAATAAAATGAAATTATGAAAAAAAAAAAATACTGTAGAGTCTCGAAAATCCGAGGTAATTGGGGCTATAGTGCCACCTCTGATAACTGAAAAGTCGGATAATCCAAAAAATTCTTTGGACTACACTAGGACATGTGCTGTTTACTTCCTAACGTTCTGAAAAGAAAATTGTCTCCTCGAAAACTTCATCATTCAAATATCAACATATATTTATGTTTTAATTAATCCTAAAAGAGTTTAGATTATTTTTTTTTCTTGATGTCCGCACGTTTGTTTGTAGACTTGTAGTTTTGATGAGTTTTGTCGTGACATTTAAGTCTATGTGTGAGCGTAAGTATGTATGTACCTCACATAATATAAAAACGTTAGTGATAGAAGGATAAAATTTCGTTATACGCTTCGTACAGCGTCAAGTTTTACACATTTTTAAATTGCAATCAGATTTTCCAAAAGAGCTGTTTTAATTTCAAACTAATTTTTGTGTCAACCTATTTCCTACTTTCTCCAACGCATCTCATTATCCATCTCTAACAGTCAATGAATATTTCATGTCACTTGGCAAGTACTATTGACATAAACCTTTCAATATATTTTTGTTACCTTATTGTATATGGTGTTGGGGAAGTTCTACACAGCAAAATATTTCAATTTTCAGATTAAAACATTTTTTGTCTATAAAAAGTATACCTTAAATATATTAACACAGCACCTCGAATTAAGCGGAACCTTGGACTTTTGAGACTCGGATTTTCGAGACTCTACACTGTTAAAAGCAGGGGTTCCAGACGAGTGAAAATATTCCCTCTAAGGTGAAAGCAAAGTGCCTGAAGGTGCATCACAGGCTAGAAAATAGAGCAGAGGAGCCAGAACATCATGGAATCGCAGAAAGACTCATTGCGCATGCGCTCTTTGCCTTAGACATACATTCAACCACCTCAATATGGCGGACAAATGATGATTGCGTTTGTGTGTCTTTCACATTCACATTGAATGAAGTACACTATTGGATTAAAACCCAACTTTTCTAGGATTAATTATCCGAAATTACAAGTAAGTACAGCTTTTGATCACTTTGTAGCTTTTAGGGCTTTCAAACATAGTTAAGTGTTTAAACGTGCATTTATTGCTTTTCACAGTAACCGTTAGTCTTCTAGTTCTCGTTTACTGTTACTATCGTGAAATTTCCATCATTCAAAACGCTACTAAAAATATCTGTCATTATTTTCTTGAATACTCGATAAGCAGCTTTTATTAGTCAGCAAAAGAACCTTAATAAAAATGTTTCTTGTGCTTCGTAGATTATAACATAAAGATAGCGAAAAAAAAATCTCTCTCAGGCTAGCTCTTTTTTTCTTTTTTTTTTTTTTTTTTTGCTTTTTCATTCAAGTGTTAGAATCATTTCCTGTTAGCAGTCCTCGAAAGCGTTAGAACTTTCTTTTGGTTTTTTTATTTAACTGTTGAAAAACTTTATGTGCAGTTTCTTTTGTTACTGTTGATTAACGTTTATGAAACGATTTTGTTTTTCCGTAATTGTAATATCCCTGAATATTTTTGGCTCATCATTTAAAAAATCCATAAGTACAGCTATGCTTCATTTTCGGAATACGTCAAGTTTTAGTAAATGTATAATTTCTCACATGTTTTAAATAATTACTCGTTTTTAAATTATAACGTATTTGTGACAGATCTTTGATACAAGTGAAGGGGTAGATATTTATTGTTTTATTAATTTTTAACATTACTTTTTGTAAAAAAAAAAAAAAAAAACCCATCAGAACCCTGAATTTTTTCACATGTTTTTTAACGACCCCAGAGTTATTATTCATATTATTTTTTTTATGATTCTTTAAGAAAACGATAAAGATTTCACCGGTCCGCAAAGTTTTTCATTTGCTTTTACCGCGCCCGTGGGTCAAAAGAGGTTGAGAAACACTGAGTTAGAGCACGATCAGATGAATTAACGCTATGAGCACTTCTTAACTATGTTGAAAACTCTGAAATATGATCAAATGCTGTAATTACATGTTTTAATCATTTCCAATACCGAGTTCAATGTGAAAAATGTCCAAAACGTAGAATATCATAAATCAAAACAAAACTAAAAAAAAAAAAAAAGTTACACAACTGTATTTAAAAACGCACACAATACGGGGAAGGGGGGAGGAGGATCTATAGTAAGGGTGCCATTTCTCTCTCCGAAGGATCCTTTTTTTCACTCCGGCTGTCTAGTTTTTAAAAGGTGCCTGTTTTTCACCCTATTTAGAGGTGCGATTTCGGCTCCGTATTGGGTGCCGCTGGTGAACAAGCGTTTCTCCCCTGAAAGGTGCCGAATGCATCCTGTAGTTTTAACAGTGTATTGTACATACATAATTAAATTACCAGAAATCACAAGAATGAATGTATTTACTTTTCTCATAGTTAAAAATAAAAACAGCGAAGCAAAATCATCATTATAGAACAATTTATGCCTTTAGTTTTATTTTGTAGGAGAAGAAAGAGTAAATTTTTATCTTTTTTAATCTGAATTTATTTTTGGAATTATTTTACGCACAAAATAAATAGGATTGTATTCAATCAAAAAAAAAAAAAAAAAAAATTCAAGGGTGATGGTAGGGGTCTGGACCCCCTGGATCCCCTTGTGTGCCTCACAGACCCTGTACATTTATCATAGGGTGTTAAGAAATTCAGTGAAGTAAAAATTCACCTCAGCTTCGTTTTCTACATTTATTGACACACAAAAACATAACTTCTGAAGGTACGGCTGTGGCTTTGAAGGCCCTGCTTGATTGTATAGCAACACAAAACTGCCATCTGCTTTACGACTAAAGGAAAAGTGAAATTCTTCAACTGTGGCCACTATTCCTGAATTTTTTTGTCATTTGTCAAGCTATAATAGAGTGAGAACGTTTGCATTGTTTCTGCTTTTGCGTGCAAAGTCTGTCGTGCACTAGTGGACTTCATAATTTGACTAGTTCTTCAATACTGGTTGGAGCAAAAGAAGAATTCCTCTCTTTTCTCTTTTCTTCTTAGTTTTTTTCCTTCCCTTTTTTTACAATGTTCTGTACATAATCCATCGCATACGGTAAAGAAGGGCAGCATTTCGCCATTGTTTGTCGCATTTAATTGAGGAATTACTTTATACGCATGTGACTTTCAGATTTTGTATTACAATAGAAAAATTAGATTATGTAAATTGTTGGATTATACTGAAAAGATTGAATTTATTTAATGCTTTATTGCGACAAATCACACAAGGTAAACAACATGGAGCAGGAAGCTAGTGAAAGGAGAAATAAAATTTTTTCTCTCTTCTCGACGTAACATTTTGAATGGTTTTCCTTTCACATAGATAAGTGGAAAATTTTTGAATTTGGATTTATCGAAATTGAATTGGAAGAAAATTGTATTGTATATAATTGTATTGTAATATGGGGTGTATTCTGGTATTTATTTCGATTTATTACTTAACGAAAGAAGTTAAACATTATCTTTTGAGGGATACTTTTTTCTTTGCGCTTTAAATTTTTTTTTAAAAACTCTCTTGGAAGATAATAGACATCCAGTAGGCATAATTTTCTACCAGTAGCACCTTTGGCAAAAAAAAAAAAAAAAAAAGGTAAGTTTCCCGCTAAAAGTCAGTAATCTTCTTGAAATTAACCCGAAAATTTTCTTAAGAAATCTGAAACCTTCCCAATAAAAGATAATCAAATCAAATTTCACTAATAACTCAGGAACTTTAAGTGAAAACATAAATGAGCTATTGTGCCAAGCTATAATTATGTTTAATAAAACATGGGTTAATAGTAATAGCATGGGTTGTCTTTCTAATTTACTAGGAAAGTTCCTGACGCAATTATGGCTGAAGCTAAGGAGGAATTGCAAGCAGAGCCCAATTTTCCAATAGGCAGAGTAAGGCAGCTGCCTAGGGCGGCAAATTTTGCTTTAACCACACATTTCTTCAATTAATTTTTTATTCTTGAAAGTAAAATATTGGCATTCTTTCATTTTCCACAGATACAATTTTTTCGTGTCATTTAATTATGATTACTTTCATACATCTTATGAAAATCAAATGTTTTTTAATCATGGTAATTGATCAGCGTAAAGTAGAAAGTGAAGACGAAAAGCGAATTTCGATTTCAGAAAGAGTCGTTGCGTTTATCCAGAAGTCGAAACAAGATTGGAGTTTGACTAAGATTTTAGTGTTATACTTAAGTTTATTCAGTACTGGTTTCTTGAGTGATTGACGTTTACTTTTTTTTTTTACATTATTAATATTAACAGAAAATTTTAAAATATTAAGTCTCGAAGGCAAATACAAATGAGTGACGAGTGAAAAAGGCTGGATGATTTTAAATAAAGGAAACATGCTAAATGAAAAACCGAAGAACAAAAAAGAGTCATCAAAATTTTTTTAAACATGGTAATGTATTTTTTTCAAATGGGCAGTTTTCAAAAGCGGAAACATTAAACTCTTTACAAAATATTCCAGTTACCATTTGCAAATGAAATACCATTGAACAGTGAGGAGTGGTAAGAACACAGGTGAATGAACGCAATAACAGAGGAAATTATTTAAATTGCTGATTCGTAGATGAAAAAAAAAATAACAGGATAAAGATTCTGCTATAAATAAAAATAACTGATGAAATGGTTAACTCACAAGACATTAAAGTTCAGTGCTCATCAAAGATTCAGCGATATAGATATTAAATAATTAAGCTAAATGATTTCAAAACACAGTTTTGATCAAAAGAACACTAATACGTAACTTAAAAAAAAATAATAACTGAATTCATTCGGAATGTAATCGTGTTTTTTTTTTCTTCTAAATTCAAAATGTCTTTTTGAGTAGACGATAACAAATAATGAAACAAAGTTAGTTATTTTTTTCTGAAAATAAAGATGCTGTTTTATGTGAAACATGCTAACATGATTAGCATTCGAGAAAAATCTCGGTTACTCTATCTCCCCATTTTCTATCATTATATTTTCCCTTATAGGTCTAACTCAAGTCTGTTTCATTTTTCAGTCATTCATCTGCGTTGCCATTACAAGGAAATGCTTTAACACTTCAAAGAATGAAAGAGAACATGTTTTATGAAACTATAGGGCCATGGAAAAAAATAACCATATTCTATTAATTGATAATTGCAAATAAATACACATATTGTAAATATTATTTATATTGATCTTAAGTGAATCGCTTGATAACCTGCCCAAGAGCAGTACTTGAGCCATGAACCTCCCCCTCCCCCCATGTACAAAACTAAATAATATAAACAGAGGAGCATCGAACTAAAATTTTTGGGGGGAGGAAAATTCTAATTTTACCGAATGATAAAACACGAGCTTACAAAAGCAAAAAGAATATGTTGCAATGTAATCTCTAAATCTTCTGAATCGTCAGCAAAATTTGCCAAATAAGTAGTTTTTTGGGAGATTGCTGTGACCTCCCTTCGATGCGTCCCCCCTGACCGTACAAGGGGGAGGGCGAGGGGCGCCTCTGAATGTGAAACGTCATCATTTCTTCATAAGCTTGACAGTTTAAATTTCGGGAACACTTTTTTGCGTGTTTTTGAGTTGTTGCTTTTTTAGGGGGGGGGGGCAGATTTCAAATCTGCCTAGGGGCGGCATGGAGCTAAATTCGACCTTGATTGCAAGCACCAAACAAATCATTTGCTTGCAATTCTCGCAAAGCTGTAAAACCCATAAACTGACCTTTCTCCCTTGTTTGGGGCACAGGCCATCTGAGAGGGTCATCATTGACCTGAAGGCGAAACATCCATAATAAAGAAGCTGAGCATGTTTTCACACTGGTAGTTAAAAATATTTTCAACAATAGTGTGAAATCTGCTTACATAACACTTGTAGCAATTTAAGAAAAATTTCCCCAAAAATACTTGTTTTTCACAGGAAATCGGTGTAACCTCGTTGGATCTCGGAACGTTACCCGGAAGGAATCAGTGACTTTTTTTTTTTACAATGTAAGTTCCAGACTTCCCGCAATTTATCTATGACCGATTTTTTAAAAACAATTACAACTACAAAACTGTAAGAAGCAATTAATATACTATTAATTCAAATATCCTGCACTGCTACAAATCTTGGAGTATATTGAACCAAATTCTCGTGAAATTCTCAGCGCATTGCAAATGATTAATGCATTTACACAAGATTGGTTCGAGTAATCTGCGCAGCTATAGGGCATTTTGTTCCGTAAATTTGATTCAAACGTTTGCTAAATTTTAGCCAGCAAATCAACCAGAAAATGTCGTTAAACCATGCTTGAAGATTTTGAGATTTCGTGAAACTACGCACGATTGCATCTAATGTAATCTGAGTAGTTAATGAAGAATCTCCACAGTTAAGAAAATTAACGTACCTTGATCTCAAATTTGGGGGTCACCCGACTGTTTTTTGGTGAATGCTTGAACCAAAATTTGAAGCAATTGAGAGAAACAAGTTAGATAGCATCAACAGCATATTTCGCACTTTCACGACATCTTACTGATAAAGCGGATGGCATTTCACGAGAAAGTTCTGTAAACTTTTTCGAATTTTATGTGTGTATCGAGAGTTTTTTTTTTCATTCCCTGTGAATAAAGTTTTTTTTTTTTTTTGAAACTAATCGATTTTCGCAGCATCTAAAGATTTTGAAGTCCTCCAGACATGGCATGAACTTCAATTTTTGACTCTATGATCAAAGACTAAGACTTTACCGAAGTTAGCTAAAATTACATTTAAATATCCGACAACAATAAATCTTAAGTTTAAGTTCGCTTTTGAAAAACAGAAAGTATAAAACTTTTTTACTAATTTTTTTGCTTCTCCAATACCTTATGCACCTTATTTTGACCACTTTTGCATCGGTTGGAAGTATGCACCTAGGACTAACGGTTGCAAAAATAGAGGTCTTGCACAGGGGTGCCCATCCCATTCCAAGTTCAATGGCGCAACCCCCCCCCCCCCCATTTTGTAAACGCTTTTGCCCTTTTTTATTTTTAACCCTCTTTTTTATTTATTTATTTTTTTTAACATTTTTTATTTATTTATTTTTTTATTTTTGATTATTATTATTATTTCATTAGAAAAGTGCTACGCCAATGACACACACACACTCACAAAATAAATAAAATAAAAAATGAAATAAATAATTTGAATAAAAAAATAAATTATTTTAAATAAAAAAATTGAGAATTCCCCCAAATGTTTTGATGAGGCAACTAATCCTCCCCCCCCCCCCTTCTGTGCGCCCCCCTGGTCTTGCAGGTTAGACGGGGACACGTTGTATAAGGTGGGTACGCGAAATAAGGTCAAACCTCATTTTTCTGAAGCAGGATATCAAAAATTCGCTAAATCGTGATTTTTCCTTAATTGATGAGAAAGCATTATCAACAAGCAGTTTATTGTTTACAGGCGAAAGTGTAGCAACAGTTATTACAAAAGAGTCTTATCCAAATTCCTTGTCTTATTTTCATTTTCTAGAAAAGTTGACTGTAGCCCAATAAGGCTATTGTTGGCATTGTTAGACTCCGGAGTCCTTATTCCGATACCGGAGGATCGTATGAAGGATATGATTCTGCTCTGCATACGCAGCACATATGTGCACGAACTGTTCATATGGGTGAACAAAAAGCGGTAAATAACAACTTATCAGTGCTCCCGAATGTAACAATTGATCTTTCTGCTTTCCATTGAAGTAAAAATGGACTTTTTCATGATGTTTTTGAGTTAGATAATTGTGGTTTAATATGTTTCCATACTGACAATAGACGATTTCTCTCAATTTTTTAGTTTAATAGTTTTGGGGTATACTTTTAATAGTACTTTTAGTAGGCTTTTTTGGAGACCAGTGTTCATAACGTGGCCACTTCGCAATTTTTCTTCGAACTGCTGTCAAAGATGTTTTGAACTTAAATTTTCATATTGAAGGACTGTTTTTCTTACTATTTATGAGTCATTTGTTTAATGCACAAAAATTGGAGCTAATTGAATCATAAATGAGCGAGATATTAGGACCAGGATCTGGGCCTTAGGTTGGCTTTATTTGGCGTGCTTACCGTGTGTACACATGTGGTGAATTGGATAGCCTGCGAGTTAGATCGCATTGGTGTCGCGTTTGCACTAACTGTGGAGCTAAATACGGCAGGACATCATACAGTGAAACCTGTGTAAGTTGACCACTTGCGGTGCACTACTTTAGTGGTTAACTTAAGCAGGTGGTCAACTTATAGAGGTTGAATTATATGGTAAGATCCAATTCTGTGCCTGAAAATAGCGGTCAACTTAGACAGGTTTTCAACTTAAAAGGGTGATCAACTTTACAGGTTTTACTGTACTACACTTTTTAGCCAATATGCTTGCCTGCATCTCCTGATGCATTCCGTGACGCTGTGATGGGAGGTCACTGAACTCCCCAAAATTTCCTTTTAGGACAAATTTTGTTTGACGATTCTTCAAATTTTGAGACAGCATTGCAACTTTTAAAGAAAATTCATAGTGATACCAAAGACATTCTATCATTCGGTAAAATTAAAAGTTTCATTCGAAAATTGAAAATTCCTTTACCCTGTCCCCAAAAGTATTAGTTTGGGGCGCCCCTGGATGCTTTTACGATAGAGAAAACCCAAGGAGGTACTAAAACTTACATTCCTTTGAATTTTTTCCCATTATAAATGATATATTTAATGCGCATGTAAGGAAATTCAACCGTCGTGTAAAAAAAAAGAAAAATTTTCTTTATCAAGCAAAATTCAATTACTTCATTCTTTATTTCAAGAATGCGCATATTTTCTAGACAATCCCTCCATATAGTTCGTACTACACCGTACTTTCTTTTATATCTCTCTTTTTTGCAGTTATAATAGCATGCAGGTAATCTTGATCTAAAGATACCATAGAAAGCAACAATTATCATTACCTCTTTAATACCCATTACAAACTGAAAAACCCAAATCTCACTGCGCTAATCGTATATCAGGAGCACTAATTAACCCGAAAAACATCAAACATAAAATTATTTTACGAATTCGTTTTGAAGGTGCTTTATTGTGCTACCAAGTCATTAAACGCACTTTGTTCTTTCCGTTCCAAGTAATGGATGTCCTTGTCGGCAAATATGAATGAGCACCATCCAATTTAGCCGGAGTGAAATATTAAAAAAGGAGAAAAAAGCGGGAGAAAGAACTCTTGAAACTGTTTTCTGTGGGGAGCGGTACATAAGTTCTATTCTCTCAACGGGAAGTGGGTAGGAAAGCAACCAAGCGACACCATTATACGCCTGTTTGATTATTCATAATTCTCAGCCACCCCTAAACTGCATTTGTGATTGGCTATCTGTAAAGCTTTCGTGCATTTAGTTTAAGTCCGGCTTGGAAATTGCCACAGATTCAAATTAAGCTTGGTGGGGCCATCGTTAAAGGATTGTTGCCCCCTCCTTTGCCATTCATTGGTTTGAGGGCGGAAATGGCTAGCAGCAATTAAGGGCCATCCGAATCTCAAAATGGCCGATAATGGAGGACGGGCGCACTAATGAATCTGGGGGAATAAAAGAATGGTTCGCCGGGAATCATTTGACAGTGAAAACAATCGAGCCGACGCCGAATGCTTGGGGTTTTGCCGCGCGAAATAATTAAGGGAACTTTTGTGAACGAGAAGCTGGGATTCAAACAGCAATAGCTTCTCAGGCTTGGCATTTATATGGGGCTTCTTCAAACTTCCATTAATATTCTCGGATTGAAAATTAAATGTATTTTATAGGGCAGGTACGCATAAATGAAAATGTTTACCACGAAGAGCAGGGCGAAAGAGAACGCGATAGCATTTAATAATTTTATTATTGATTGTACCGTTTGATGATAAAAACGCTATTCAAAAGTGTATGTGATTTTACTCAGAATCTAAGAGTTTCGGAAAGAAAATTGAAAATTGTAAACGTTGAGAATTACATCTAAAATGTATTAATTAATCTAATTAGACTGCATGACATAATATAATGAAGCAATTTGTCCTGCAGCATCACTAATTTAGTTAATGTAGAGCACATTCTACCTTGTACCACTTTTAGCAATGCAAGCTTATGTGTAAAATTCTGCTTTTCTTTCTTCTGTATATGTTTTATTTATTTCTTTTTTCACAGCAGTTTTAGAATAAATTTCATCTTTTAAATGATTTCCCCGTTTGAGAACTTTAAATTAAAACAAACGCTTGAGGATTACTCTCCAAAGCAAAAGTTGAGTCACAGACTCACAGAGATCCATAAATCAGCAAGTTAAACTATAGAACGTGAGATATATGTTAGATAACCAACAAATAATTCTCTAGCATAGGATAATAATATTATTCATGTGTAACAGTACAAGAACGTACTGCGAATAATTCAATTCAGGTATTTTAATTAAACTAAATGAGTGTTTCAGTTGTACATAATTCAGTTGTATATATCTCATGTGGAAAATATTTTGCTAATTATCAATAATCATATCTTAGTAATTTTAACAAAATTCTCTAGTGACGACCTTTGTGCTTGAAAATTAAATGAATGAATTACCAACGTTTTCCCCGAAACACGTGTCTGCAGTAATTTGCAATTTTTGTGCATTATAACGTTGATAGTTCATTCATTTAAAGTTCTCTAGTATTTAAATAAACGGGGAAAAAATAATTCATATCACTTGATGACTGTTTCACAGTAGCACAAACGTCTCAATAAATATAATGCGTTGTTAATCATTAATACCGATTTTTTATTTAAACTTTGCAAAGTCCTCCAGTGTTTCAATAAATAATATAAATTTCTTATCCCACTTAGTGAGAATGTTTTAGCTCTACTTATGGTGCGTTTGAGAAAATTACTTTGTCAGTTATTAAACCTTTTATAGAATGTCTTAATGTTTTATGAATGTCATAAACTCATTCCTTTTACATTCAAAAAAAGTCTGTTTGTAATCCAAAAAACGTGTCAGCATTTTTTTCTACAAATTTGTTCATTTTAACGATGTACTATTACAGTGGACGCCGGTTAAGTGAATCAATGGTTAATTGAATCAACCGCTATAATGAATCAAATTGTCAAAAACAACAAAATTCATCTTAATTGAATTAGCCGCTTTATTGAATCAGCCGCAAATCAAAAATGCTTAGAACAAACGTGATTCATATAAGCAGCGGCCAACTGTATTTATTTTCAGATCAATGTATTCAGTTATTTCCAACAAAGCATATTTATTTTTATGGAAAATCAAAACTTAGAATTAATACTCTACCATATAAAATCAATTTTCATCCATCTATTAAAAGAACAGCATTGATTATTCTTTTCTCCTATTACTAGCGCGTTAAACTGAAACGGAAAAGAGACAACGAAATAATGTTCCTTAAAGTGGAATATGAGATTCATAGCACGTAGAAAAACCGTTAAGTCACCCCAAATGACTAGTTCCTGATAAGAGGATTAGTACTCGGGTACAAAATACTTTGGTTTTTCTGCCATTGATACACCTATTAGAAGCTGACAGAGCGAATCTAAGATAGTTTTCAGAAGAACGAGATTTGAATCTTAATTCCCATTTTACTTTCAGGCTGATGCTATTAGTTTAAAGGAATTGCTTCCTAATCTGTCTCTAATTTCAGGCTGAAGGCTTAAAAGCTAGATTTTTTTTTAAATCTCCAAGTAATGAAACTTACAGCTCATTACTTACTACCGTAGCAGATGATTTAGCATATAAAGAAGATCCAGGTACCGTTTAAAAAAGACATGTTGGCCATAAACACTTTAAAAAGTGTAGCAAAATATGCATAATATTTTCAGTGAAACTGATTGTTCGTAAAGCAAATCATATGGATAGCGTATCTAGCATGGGTGACACCCGGGTAGGCAATTTGTTGTTTCACCCCCCCCCCCCCCAAACACACACACAAACGCAAAGAAAAAAAATGTTTAAATATTCTTGTAAACATGAAATTCATAGATTTTTTTAGAAACAACTACATTTGTGTTGGAATGAAATTATAAGTGGGCAAAAACTATGAACACTTATTATATAACTTGCCCTAAACGCAAATGTGCAGGCCGTCGAGAAGTCAAAAATAAATAAATAAATAAATAAAATAAAGGTAAGGGGGGTGTATGCCACTGATGGTCCTTGAATTATTTCAATCATATCTCAAACACTATGAAATATACATAAAAAATAGTCGAAAACTTTGTACTGCATAGTGAATAAAATATGTGTTCGCCTCGACTGTGTTTTAGTTGGGTTGAACCTGTCTTCGTTTTTTCTAATTGCACTGATGATGGCACTTGTATTTTAGAGTGCCGAAACAGCTGTTTGCTGGTTTTTTAACCTTTTTTCATTCTGAATTTGTACTTTATATACGTTGTCATATTTTATTCACTTGGAAATATACTAGTTTTCAAGTTTTTGGTATAAAAGGAGGTCCCTACTAGGTCAAAGTATTGACAATATGAACCCAATCCTGAGTATAATATTCACTCCATGATGTGGGGGGGCGGGAAAGGTCCCGGGGTTTTCTCCCTGGAAATTTTTCAAATTTGTAGTCTTAAAGATGCATTTTAGCTTCATATTCGTATTGTTTGAAAAACTTGCAGATCCACTTTGGATGTCAGCCCCCAGACGAGTGACACCCTGGACGAACCCCTCCCCCCCGTAGCGACGCCACTGGATAATATCATTTGTTTTATAACCTAATTTCGTTTCTAATTATATGATAATCTTATAACTGCACCCAACCCTTCTTTTTTAAGAAATCAGCCTCGTAATCGTCTCACTTCAGAAATTAAATCTAATTATTGAACTCTTCAAAACCTGTTTTGCTTAATGGCCACTTTTCGCAAACTATGGTTCAAAACTACTCATACAACTAACTATGGTACAACTAACCCTCACTTTGCACATTGGCAAAAATATTCTCCTTATACTTTGGGATCTGCCGGACAGAAAGTGTAATAGGAAGGCGTTGACCTCTTACGCCCAAGCTCGCAGGTTCAAACTCTGCTTCTATAGACATCCTTTCAAGACGTAGAAAACCGTCAGAGTTCGTGTCGCATGAAATTAAATTAGTCGGGCCTTACGTATCGTGAGAGCACAGGCGTCTCTAACTATTTGAAATGAGGAGACAAAATTCTTAAGTGGTAATAGCTCTTCGCCGATACCGGTGTCACATCAAAGAATGGATGGCAGCCCCTAAAGACTAATACCCTAGGTCTGTAAAGTAGCGAGGAGCCAATACTCAACCTCCCTCGTTAGAAACAAACAAATGTTTCAAGGCTGAAATTGTTCCAGCAGAGTCTTGGTTAAAGCTTTACTAATCTTTACCATTTCTTTTGATATTTTTTCTAAAATTAAGTAAGTTTAATTGATGGATTTAAAACTATCAAACTCATTATTATTTTCATGCTCATTTGCAGTAGCACTAATTGATTTCTTATCAGTTAAACCGATCAGACACGCGTAGAAGCATTGACAGTGTTGGTTATCGGTTAGAGTAATTGGTTCATTAACCCTTTTAAAGTATAAACTAATGACCTCCATAACTGCATTTGGTTATAACTTGAGATTTTGATAGATACTCTGAAGATTTTATCATTGTGTTCCTTAGCAGTTGAATTTCGCCCCATCGCTTTTCTTTTACTTTACCACTGATACGAGTATCGTGTGTGAGACAAAATTCATATATTCACTATTTCGTGAGAAATTAAAAACCATAATTTTATCCCCTAAAAGATAAATACATATGTAAAAAATATATATATAGGAAAAACTAAAAATGAAAATATCAAGAACCTCCGGGATCTTTTTGTTACGCTTTGGCAAATAGGTGAAATAAAGTTGTTCACTAGAAACTTGCTCAAAGCTCGTTAAACAATTGTATTTTAACTATAGGATAAAGTGTCCCAATATGACGGTACTTCCTAACATGGGATACCTACACAATTTATGTATACATGCATTCGACATCAACGCAGAATGTCTGAAATAATAGTGTAAGAGTTTATTATTTGTGTTGGGACCAGAAGCAATTATCTGAGCTACAGTTGTGGAGGTGCTCTGCCGCATGCGTTATGGAATTCAAGGGCTTAAATGCGTAAAAAGATCTAGGGGAATGTGGGGCAAAGTGAAATGGTTAAGATCACTTACTTTTTTCATTATGAACAAATTGGAATTTTGTTCTAAAAATTACGGTTCATAAAGAAAGAACGATATATTTTATAATAAAACTTGCAAACATTCTTTTTTATTTTTCGCAATAACTTTGTACCTCCAAAAAAAAAAAAAAAGTGCAAATTTCTTACTTCTTTTTTTCATGAAGCAAAGTGAAAAACGAAATTTTTTTTCGAATAAAATACTTTTTATTTGATTATTTATGATATTTTTGATCAAATGAATGAGTAAATAAATTAATGAATGAAAAAATAAAAAAAAAGAAAAAATAAACTGAAAAAAAAAAAAATTAGTTAATTATTGTACAAAAAAATAAATAAATAAAGGATTGAATAAAATAGTGAACGAATAAGAAGTGAATGAATAAATAAATAAAGGAGCTATTAAAAGAAGGAATATAACTGAAATCATTAATAAATAAATACGTAAGGGATTTGATAAAATATTGAGTGAGTAAAAGAAATGAGCTATTTCACTTTGCCCCATCCACTTTGTCCCGCATGCACTTTAATAACTGTACAAATTTAAAAACACAAGTAAGCTTAATATTAAAAAAATAAATACTGCCCCGAATATTAGTAGATCACAACTTATATTTAAAACAATAATAATAAGAAGTTTATCACCTAATAATAACAAAAATAATTTTTGACTTACACCGAAATATTACAATATGAGTATAAATTTTTGAAAATTGCTTTTATTATCATATTCTTTGATTTTCGGAGGCAACTTTTCTTGCCTGGAATAGACTACATGTGTTACTACATAGTTAAAATATTACCAGATAGGTGGCGCTAAAAGCGCCGTAAATATTTCACAATTTAACTTTGCCCCACATTCCCCTACAACAGCGATGCCTTTTGCTCCTATGATCTTTTCTCATCGTGAAAACAAAAGGTAAAGCACATGAGTATAGACATAACTTAAGTATGTAGGGTAATGTTTCAATTCTAGATCTTTTCCTTTCTTTTCTTTTAGAACTTAAGACTTTGCGCATTGCGTCTAAAACTGAACTCCCTGAGAGTATATCTGGATATGAAAAATTTGACTTTATAACTGCTGCTTAGTGAGTGAAATCATGCTTTATTTTACCCCAAAGACTAGGAGGGAAATGGGTAACCCCGTTAGTTTCTCCCATGCGGTTGATGTAGGTAGATCTTTGCACTACACACAATCAGTTTAGAAGCTTAAGAAGTTCTACAACAGCAATAATAAATCTGCGGTCCGTAAGTCTCACGCGACCTGCTGAATCTTCTAAACGTAATTAAAACCAGTTTAGAAGAAAAATCAAACAAAAAATTAAATTGTGTCCTGAATTTATGAAAAATACACACAAAACAGTGTTTATTTACAACAACATTTACTTTTCCCCAAAAAAACTTAGTTGTTTCCATTTACCGCAAGAATGTAGAATATGGCAAGAACGGTATATGGTATATACCGCAAGAATGTTGGAAACACACGTAACTCGCAGAATCTCTTCTATACGTTATCTAGTCTTTACACACTGTCAGTTTAGTTTCAAATATTACCGCACGTGTGGTAATAGGGTAAGTTTCCATTTACCCCGTGTTTCCCTTTGACCCAAATAACCCTCCTGCACTAAGGTGATGGAGATCACCGCGTTGAGCGAAAAATGTGTTGTTACTCAACATAGTAGACACTATACTAAAACAGTTTTTCGCATAGTGTGATCTTCAAACAATGATGACTCCTTATTGTTTGGAAACAAGCGGAACTCGCAGAATCTCTTCTGTATGTTACTTAACCTTCACTCACCAATAGTTTAGTTTTAAAACTTACCGCAAGTGTGGTAATAGATTTAGTCTCCATTTACCCCATGTTTCTCTTTGACCCAACTGACCCTCATGCACAGGGAGAAAATCACCGCATTGAGCGAGAAACGAGTAGTTACATTCAACATAGTCCGTGTTATAAAATAATTACATTTGTAACTATTAAAAACTAAGCCGTCAAAACCTCCAAAAAAGTCTCTTCGAGTTTGAGAAAATGCTGCAGGGGATTTGTTAGAGAGAGCATAAACTTCGGTATAAGCTATAGAGTTTGATCAGTGGTTATAAAACTTATTTTAAGTAAAACGTTAAGCATTTTATGATCTGGATTTTTGTTATTAATTTAATCTTGTTTAATATTTTGCAATAACAAATTTACCGGGGAAAAAAGCTCGAAAAGTAAAAATTACACGAGTGACCTTGAGAGTTTTTGGTGCTTTCAGTTAAGTAAGAATGAAGTGATGAAAAAAGTGCCGTTGTTTTATTCATGCAGTAACTTCTGCCAAAGCTTTGCGTGCGGCTAATTTCACTGAATCCTATTAAGCAAAGCTGTAATTAATTTTTACGTGCTGATTTGTCTTTATGAGCAGTATAAAATTTCAGAGACGTTGCAAATCTTCTGAAATGCTATTGATTTTCGTAGCAAATGTGATGATCTCATCGTTAATAGGAATTTTATGTTTTATTGCTATTCAGGTTAGTCCCATTATTATTTACAAGATTCATTAATATCAATTTTAAAGCAACGCTCTTACGAACTCGTGAGATTAGTATGATTAGTGATAACACTTTGAATGAGTCATGTTAGAACATCTTGAATAAATGTCTAAATGTAGATATAAAAATTGTACTTTAGACTGATTTATTTAAACAATAAATGTCCTCTTCTTTCTTTTTTAAAAAAACGTGTCTGCACTGAGGTATTGTAATAATAGTAGAAGTATGAGATCTTTACATATACATATTTCGTCCACTTTAAAAAAGTGTACCACAAACTGCTGTTGTGAAAAAGAGACTTATTGACTCATAACTAAATAAAAAATCTATCATTTTTTTAAATATATTTTTCTGATCTTAGGGTTAGTAAAAAAAAAGAAAAAAAAAAGAAAAAATAATAATTGATTTGATTATTTTTCTGTGAACTGAAAGATACAAGCAAGGAATCTAAGTGGGTCAACTTCTAAATTTTTGTTGGAAACATCCAAATTCTTAGTGTTGTGAAATTGTGTGGCTCCAATAAGCTGAAGCTTGATCTTTCTCTTGCGGGAGCAGAGAAAGGTTGTCTGCGCTGATTTGAGTTATGTTACTCTGAAATAGTTTTGAGAATATATTTCAACTCAAACTCGCGCCAATAACGCGTTCTTTTCCCGCTGAATTCTCCAAGAAGAAGGAAACGTTGTTAAGGTCGAACTTCAACTTATCAGAAGCGCACTATAATCCTCCTTCAAGTAAACGAAACAATAACTTTTTATTTTTCAACGTTTAATCTGAGGCAATATATTTTGTAAATATTCAATAGCTTGATCGATTGAAGCAGATTTTTAAGTTTCGTTTTATTCTTTATTAAGCCCAGAAGCTCACACCGCAGACCCGGGATCAATTCGCGGGTTGGGCACTGCCAACTCAGCCTATCATCCCTTGAGTGGGTCGATAAAATGAGTACCCAGCTTTTTTGGTTTCTAAACACTGAAGTTCCGCTTTCGGATGACCACCAAACCGAAACATCAGTATTGCAACCCAGAGTCCTCGGTCACAAAACTAAGATGGGCTCAGTATCAGTAGGCATTAGCCTACTATGAGCTGTTGCGCTACTAAGTTTAGTTTTTATTCTTTATTTGCTGTTTTGCAGTTTTCTGGTACTATTTGCTTCGAAATAACGCTTGACCGAATATCAATGACCAAACATTATTCACTGCTATGATAAATTTAGGTACGTATATCAGGGAAGACAGAGGCCGAATAAAATAGGTTAGCCTATTTACTCTTAGCAAAAGGATTTTACGCAAAGTTGATGATACGTTGTCTTCAAAAATATTGGAAAAGTACAAGGCAACAAAAAACCCGGTTTCCTATTATCAAAATTTTATTGTGTATAGTTATACCAGATTGTAGAATTATAAGGCGTGATTGATAATCCATCGCAATGAAAACAGTTTTATAATTACTGAAATTTTACACTGCTAGTTTTCAATCGAAACTTCTCCGTGGAGCTTGCACATGACTTATACTCCAACGCCTCCGAGCATTGCCGAGTACCATTGTGTTTAAGGTAACAGAAACGATCCTGTTACAGCATTTCAACTTCTCAAAAAAGAGGACATCCTGGACAGCAGTAGTTAGACGAAACGTTTTTGCGTGTAGCTGATATTGAAAGTGATGTCAGGTTGGCATTGAAACAGGACTCAACATGTTGCTCTTGTCTAAACGTTTTGCTAGCACCAACAAATTTGTATACTTCGCGAGTAAATCACTCACGTAACTCGCGGATCACTTATGCGTGCGTGACTTGCGTGGAGCACGAAAAAACAGTGTCCGCATGCCTCGTGAGACAATGTTAAAAGTGTGTAGAAACCTACATTTTTGCGGGGCGGCGGTCAAGTTGATCACGGCATCCATGGTAAGCCCCAATCCCTCACGCACTTGGAGACATTTAAGGCATAATGGTTGCATTTCCTTACAAGAACCTGCAACGGATACTAAAGCGGAAGCAGCATATGGTGGTGTGTGGTTGACTTTTTGGGGTTTTTTGCTGATTCCCTGTATAATTAGGAATAAGTGAGTGAAAATATGTATATAATTTCTCTTGCGTAAAATTTTAGATACACTTGTACGTTACTTACAGCGCTTACTCTAATAGATAGGTCTAAATCATACTTCTATAGAATTATCTTTCTCAAATCTTATTCAGTTCCATTTTCATAGGCATGCTGTATTATTGTATCAGACCAGTTTTTAATTCTTAACTGGTGAAATGTGTCTTTCACACATCCCAGAAGTACTGTACTTTTGAATTCAAAAGTTTTGCAATGTTTAAATGTATGGCTTTATATGTGTATGTATGTTACGATGTCTTTCTTCGACAATTATTTGGAATATTTGAGGTCCAGCATGACCACATGCTATGCTGATTACCTTCATGATATAACAGCATGAATTTCATTATCTACGACTGTGTGCAACGTTAAATTTTAGATTTTATTGTATTAATCTCTTGAGCCTCAAAGAGCGACATATCATTATTTCGTAACTAAACGCTATTTTGTATAATCCGCGTCTTTTAAAACTTTTACTTTATACAATAATTAATTCCGTAATTGGAATAAATTCTTGAAAGGATTGTCAATTGATTATTAATAGTTAAAAATTTTCTGTGCTGGATATCATGCGTGAATTCACGCAGAATTTAGTGATGATACTTAAAAAGCAACAGAATATTATATGTAAGTGTAACAAATGTGGGTGCTATACTATGCATGCATGTATTGTGGATAGTTGAAACCTAGATTCAAACAATACTTTTAAGAAATGTATTACTGCTAGCCTAAAATACGAAAGTTGTGTAAAAATACATAGACTATCGCCTAAAAAAAGCACACTTTTATTTTTTGGGATGACAGTAGTAAAATCTTGTTAAAATAAGTATTTTAATTGAAATTCTGATTAATTTTATATTAGCAGATTACACCTTACCTCATGCTTACATGCGGTGTCCAAATGCTCTTGTTTTCGTGGTGTGGAGGAGGAGGACATGATCACCACATTCTTTACATCTGAATATATTAGGGTACTAAGATTGGTAATATGGTTCAAAATTGAGGGTTCTGTGGGTAAGCCTCTTTCTAATCCAATTGCACCCCTATGTTTACGTTTCGCATATATGTATAGAAAGTGCGGTTTTCTGTAAGCATGTACCAACATTTGTTAATTCTGTCATGCTGTGATTTATAGGTCGCTTTTTTTCTGATGTGCATCAAGTAACGAATAAGTTTCTTGCACGTGCTGTTACCTTTTTTACTTTGGTATCGAAAAAATGCTTTTATTGCCTCTTAAAGTTTGTTTTCAAAGAAAGAATTTAAAGACAATTCCTTCAAAAATAAGGTCAAAACTTTTCGTCAATACATAATACCAACTTTCCATGATATTTAAAGAGGTGTAATTAGCTCGTGCATTCTTATCGTATAGTAACGAATGTTTCTACGAGAATGCTTTCAAATTTTGTTTGTTATAAGTGTTCTTAAAATGGGAACTAAACCTTTTTTCATTAATATTTTGGTATTGAGCCGTTTCCTTGGGAATTGTTTCAGTGAAAAAGCTCTTAAGTGCAGAACTTACCTTTAAGTGCAGAGTGTTGCCAAATCATACTTCCTTATTACGAATCTGAATTTTTCCGGGTTATAAGGAACTGATTTTTCTTGCATAAAGGAAATGGTGTTACATTAAAGAACATTACAGTAAGATAGGACATTAATAATTTCCTTCAGCAGTTCTTTTTAATGTGAGTAATCTTCTAATTTACTACGCTTTAAAAGATTTTAATTTTGCACAGGTTTTTGTAGCATTCAATTTTATATCTTTCGTCAATTGTAAGTGCTTGTATCAGTTTTCATTTTAAAAACAATTTTTTTGTTGTTGTTGGAAATTTGATAGCATTAAATATTCAATTCATTAGTTTTGTGAGGAGGGAAGGGGGGGGGGCAGAAGATCCTTTTCTTCCAAGGAATTAAACATCCCTTTCGATCGCTATTCGTGTTCTAGTTTGGGGAAACCTGTTTAAAATTCACGCATTTCTCACGTTAAAAAATGGCTCTAATTTATGATATGTATTAATACATTGTTTTTTGCAATGAAAATTGCAAATATAACCAAAAATTATATTACAAAACGAAACATAGAACGAAAGTATAACCAATAACTTTACCGATTTTTCCTCTAGGTATAAACAAAACCGTGTACCTATACCATACTAAGCTCGCAGTGGCAATTCTTTTAACTCCTCACTACCACAACCTGCGCAATATTCGTGAGCTGGGGGGCGCATCTTTTACAATGTATGCAATACACCCAATTTCCACCTGTGCCACCTGCAGAGGCTCGCCGAACAAACATTTTTTTGGAAGAGTAGAAATTATCAATTTGGGGAATGCCAATCCAAATTTTGCAGAATGAAACTCCAAGTTTCGCCGAATGATGATAATTTTACCGAATAGAACTCTTAATTTTACCGAACCGTCAGACAAAATTTGCAGAATAAGGAAATTTTTGAATGGTCACAGTGACCTCCCATGACTTCCCATCGGGCCGCCCCTGGCCACTTGAAACCGTATCCTTCCTTTCAATAAAAGCAAAAGTTATTTACTAAACTCAAGCGCTCTTTTTTGTATTCATAAATCTTGAGGCCGTTACTGCTTATGTTGAGAAACACTGATTAATTTACCAATTAATTCTGCTCGCAAAACAAATGGTAAGGCGTAGGAGAACGCTGATATGTTATGTAGAGTTAGGAAGAACTGGATCTGGATCTATGTGGAGTATTGTACACTCTATTGTAGAGACTGTTGAAGGAAGTACACTCACATTTTCGGATGCAGATATTGTGGATGTTGTATGACACCAACTTTAGAACGCAGGCTGTACTGACATAATTCTATTTCACTCATTACAACTGTGACAAAATTGGATTGATGAAGCATCTTATCCAAGTGCCTCTTAATAGCAGATCCATCCCCCCTACCAAAAAAAAAAGTTCAATTTTTTAGTTTTACAACTTATGCAAAAATAACTCGGAGAATTTTTCTAGGTCAGTGGCGTAGCCGAGGAAAGGGTCCATGGAGTCTTGATCCTCTCCGAAATGAGTAAAAAAGTACAAAAATGAAAATGTTCATTTTTTCACACTTTTGTACTCGTATGATAAAAGAAAACTCTAGTCTTAATACTATTTTGCTATAATATAATGAAAATTGAATTTGAAAACATACACTCCCCGGACCTTTTTCTCATAACAAAACATATATTATTTCACAAAAAAAATTCTCTTACGGCCGAATACACTTGAAGTATAGCTCCTTAGGAAGCAACTTCAAAGCCAAAGCATTGTCTGAGTCCTCTTTGTGTTCTGGGTTTTTTTAAGAACAAGAACTATAAGTTTGTTGGAGAGTTTTAAGCAAAATCAGATTTGAGGACTTGGGCTAGGTGTTTCGCTCTTTCTTTTAAAACTTTATCCATACAATTATATACAACGTCTCTCCGTTTAACCTCCAAGATATCTATTTTCAAAACCGATAATCCTAGATACATCTACTTCCAACTGCAAAAATGGTCAAAATAAGATACATGTTAGTTAGATGTAAGTTGGGATATGAAAAGTTTGAGGAGATAGATTTCGTATTTTTTTACTAAACTATTCTAACTTTTTATATGGCTTTCAAATCCCTTACATTGCATAGGGAAATCAAAAGCATGAAAAAACAATTAGAACACAAAAGGTTTACCATTAGTACGACCAATATTCACCGAGATATGAAACGCTTTTTTTTAATGATTTACACCACTATACACTCACAGCCAATACCTCCTTTTAGGGGAAAATATAGCGGCAAGTAAGGGTTTAAAATAGGGAAGTTTTTGATTTTTCAATTTTATTTTTATATGATAGAGTAACATGTATGAACATCATAGGTGAAAAATTTACGATACGATAAGTAGTTTTATTTTAATTAATTTTTTAAGTTAAAGCGCTTGTGACGTCAAATGGCACAGGAAGTGAAGTCATGCTCTCTTCCGCCGCGGGAGAAGTCGAAGGACACGCAGTTGGCTTCGAAGACGAAACGTAAGGCTTATCTCCTCGCCTTTCTGGAACATTAAACCTCTCATCCTCTCGAAAATATTCGAATATCATCATTGATGTTACTTGAGAAAGATTATTTAGATTGTGCTTTAACGAATCCAGCCTCCATAGTGTGTTCACAAGGATTATTGAAAATCTAAAAAATAAAAATATCAGCGCGCTCAAAATGTTCGTAGCGAAAACAAGGGATCTTCGGTGGAAGGCTGCCCATTAGTGCCCTGTGACGTAAGCTCGTGACGTCGCAGAAAAGCGTACTTTTGTGCGTGGATTTTTAAAAATTTATTAAAACTCAATCACGGTGTTTTAAAATTCGGCGATGGTGAATTTTTCAGTTTTGAGGGTCAATTAACAATATCCAATAGTCAAAATATGAATATCTAATAGGTTGCAACATCCCTATTATATGTGTGCATAGAGTGTGCTTTTCAAATTGTACGAGCTTTTTGTAGTAGTGTGTTATTACGTATTATAGCTTGAAATTTGCATTTATTTTTCAATAGCAATGAAGAAATATAAATACTTTTTTTTTTTTTACTTCAACTACCTGCCATCCTTCTGAAAGGGCGCTAAGTTCCTATCTCATCTTTTGCATGGTCCTTTCAACTTGAAATGTAATATCTCTTTGAGTTTTGTCTAAAATGTATGAATTTTTTTTTAATATAATAATTTTTCAATGCAGATTATATCTCTAAAAATAAGTTAGAGAACCTAAGGTCCGTATAAAAAGTTAGATTTCGTATTTTTGTCCAAGAGTTTAAGTTATAAATTGCACATGAGGTGCTGAAGAGCATCATCGAGATATTAGGATAATATACACGGCTGATTTTTAGAATTAGTTCCTAACTGATAGCAATGAAAAACTTCTGATCTTCAAATAGCATCTACATGATAAAACAGTTATTTTTTGACATTGCTACTTTTTTTTTTTTTTTTTTTGAACAGATAAGTCATTGTTTCAAAATCATTATAGTTTGAAACCTAACTTTCGGATAACAGCCTTTTAGAAGGTGATCAAGTTTATCATGATGAAGGCAAATTTTTATTTAATAAAAACTTTTAATTAACAATGAACAATTACGAAGTATGAACATAGCGACATTTAAATAACAATTACGAAACCCTAACGTAGCGACATAGTTGCAAACATTCTTATTAACTCGTAAATAACCGAGTGTCGCCACTCAAAGACAATATTTAATAATAAAATAATCATTGACTTTATACCATTGGCGTAAACTAGGGAGAGGCATAGGGGGGCAAGTGCCTCCCTACTTTTTTCAGCAATGGGCAGAGTTATTATTTTGACCCCCTAGTTTTTAAGCAAGGGTTTGTTTTCCATTTGCTTGTAAAATTGACCTTATTTTCAAACGATAACAAAATGTATTACCAATGCAATTGTTATAAATTATATGCAAAATTTGTATCTTTGTCTTCAACCACCACCAATCAGTAATTTCAACCTATAGTTTATCTGTTTTTAAACTGCACCACAGCATTTCTTCTCTTTTTTTCCTAGTTCATCTGTAAATAAGAACGTGTTCAAAATGCTGCTCCTCCGAAGCCCCCGCCAAGCTCACACACACACGTGCGCACACCAGAAGCATTATGAAGCATCTGAAATTTCATTTTCAGATCTTCAATTTTGAGAATTTTCCAGGGGAAAACCCAAAATTACCGAACATCGAAAATCGCTCAAAACTGCGTTTTAGAGCTTTAATTTCGAAAATTTCCTGGCCCTAATATTACATAATAGGGCCTTACAATCGCGTTAGCTTTTAGCACCATCATTTTGAAAATTTTATCAGGTAAGAGCTTTAGAACATCCTTCCAGTAAGATCTTTAACGTTTGTCTAAAATTGAGTTTTTGAAACTTCAATGTCGAACGCAGGGGGGGAGGAAGAGGAATTGATTTCGACCTATAAAAAAAATTCGATCGGGGACAGCCCTTGAGCTCCATCCGTTACCCTAACGTCGATAAATATGGCCTATAATCGCGTTTTTAAAGCTTCAATTTCTAGGAATTCCGTTGAGAACCCTGTACCTTTTGTCCCACTAGCCTCAGCGAAGGAAGTCTAAAATTGCGTTTTTAGAGCTTAAATTTCAAAAATTCTTCCCGGGGGAGAACCCCCGGACCCCTCTTTCCAATCAGATCTACATTTTTCTTTTAGATTTCGATGTACTCCTCTCCCCCTTCCCTAAAAACTTTGTGCCTCTGAAAAAGAACATTACTTTGGTTCAGGGCATAGGTCACAAATAACAGGGTATGTATACTGTTCAGATTCTTCATTCCTGGGATCCTTGAAAACAATTTCGGAAGAAAAAAAAAACTTCATTTCCAAAGTACTTAGAACTCCCTGAACTTTCTAATTAGTTCATGAAGTTATTCGCAAATAAAAACCAACGCAACTTGGAAAAAGAAATCTGTACTTAAGGACTACAAAACATAAGCACAACTGTTTTGCATTATTTTAGTTGGATGGCAGAATATGAATCAAATATGTATCCCTTGAAAAAAAAGTTTGCCTCCCCACTTCATGTGGCCAAGTTACGCCTCTGCATAGTGACTTCTTGCACCTATTTTTTTTTTTTTTTAATTCTGTTTAATAGAATTTATTGCTTACTAATTCTGTTATTACTTTAGTATTTATTATTTACTAATTCTGATTTCAATGAAATAATGATCAGTATAATAATGCATGTTTACAAGATCCGCCCTAAAAAAGTCAATGGCTTTGTTTTTATTGAATAGAAAAGGTTTCACGCTTGAAGCTGATACATACTTGAGGAGCAGAATCTCGCAAAAAACCTGGTCTTAATTTATTTTGTGCCACGACGTTTTCTTCCAAAACTTCATTCTTATAACCCTAATGATGATTATACTCGTCAGAAAGCAAAGGAAACCCTTTTTAGAGAAATTTTTGATCAGAAAACAAGAACTACGTCCGTTTAAAACAAGAAAAGTTTTCAAGCCACAAGAATTTCAAGCATTGACTGACTCTTCCCACTACCTTTTGTCAAGTTTAACTTCATTAAATGTGATGAAATTCTAAAATGTCGCATTTTTAATCAGCCTTTGAATAACTGGTTCAATGTTTCATTAATTATTTTCATATCATTTCTGCACGCCAAAGGTGCGTGCATATACGCACACACATACGTATACGCAGTTGACGCTTGATTTTCCAAACCTCTAATTTACGAACAATTACAATTTTACGAGCTGCTCACTAGTCCCGAAAAATCTGCCATTGAAACAATTTAATTTTTCATTAAATTTTTTATGCGAAATTGAATGGCAAAAACCCCTTTTTTAAGAACTCTACAAAAGTACAAAGTTCTTTTCTAAAAATTACAGCACCAGTGATATGACATTTCAAGGAAGAAGATATTCCCTATTATTCAAATTGTAATTTCATCTGTATATACTTGCTTTAATTTCTGTAAAAAAAATAATTTAAAAGTTTTCAAGAGACCGTGATCTTTCAACCTGAATTTCTGGTTGATGTCCATGTTTAGACGATTATTTAATTTGGTGCCAAAAAAAAATATATCAATTAGTAGAACTTTCAATGGTAATATGCGTACCACACATGGTACATAGTTTTCTGCGTTTCGATTTTGTGAAGTATCGTGATACGAAGTCTCAAATAGTTCATAAAATGGAGCGTCAACTGTATATATACATATTCAATATTAATATAGAATAGGTTAAAGTAATTTTTTATTTAAACCAAAAATATTATATATATTGTACCATTTATTTGTTCGACCTTGACTTAAAACGCATGTGTGTCTTGTGCTACCTATGGGATTTACACACGTTGTGAAAGTCACAACGTTCGAAATTATTTCAAAAATCCATAATATTGCTTAAAACTTCCACTTTAAGTGCAAAAACAAATGTTTTTAAGTCCTAAGTAAGAAATAAAACTCAAAATTTCAAAACATTTTAGAAATTGAAACTATGAAAAATTTATTGCTTGTCCTTTGACACAATGAAGCAATTTTAACTGAAACATAAACCAAGTTACAAAAGTTTTAAAATACTAATAAGGTAATTATTCTAAAGTACATATATTGCGAAAAAATAATGCACAATTGAAATGAAAAATTCTAATCATCTACCTTTCAAAATTTCCTTCCAAATGATGAGCTAAACAACACTATACCAAGCATTCTAAATAAAACAGCCATTTTGAAAACTTGATGTTGCCACAACATGCATACTAAATTATTGTCAACGTGAAATTCATAAGGTTTGCTAAACATGAAACACATGAAAAAAATTTATATATCACCTTTTAGGATAGTATAGTTACATGGGGATTTTTTAAATTAATTCGTCCTCATTTACGATGATGTTTGGCATTTTTTTATTCTTTTTCATTCTAATCAGCAATATTTTCCCTCACTTATCCCTTATATGATGTTGATTATTTGTTTCCTAATAAGCATGTAATCCTTAGGATTTTTTTTATTTTTTGTTGTTGTAACTATAAAAGACTGGCACGCGTTAAAGCTATTGTATTTGTGATACACAGCTAATGTAATTAAATCCCCTTGTTAACTCGAAGGCGTCGTTTTTATTTGTGTAGGTGTTAATAAAATGAACAGCTGTACGATATGGATACATAATGTCAGTGAACTGTGAGAAATTGGCGCATTTACTTGGCTCCAACGGATCTAATTATAGATCGCCATTATGCTTACTGCGTGAACAGAACTGATGTATGCTATTTGCATTATTTTCGTACTTCCATTTGTTAGATGAACAGCTGTTGGTATTCTATACATTTTAATAAAAGTTTGTCCCTTAAGTTATAGTTATTTGTTCAGACGACACCGAGGTGTATTGTCAACATTAAAAACAACTGTCATAGACATGAAGTCAGTGAGAAATGACCTTGAATTTTCGGGCTTATTATAAAGTGTGTTCTACATATGCAACTGCTCGAATTGATGAGTTCAAAAACTAAAGCGGGTTTGACAAATAGGAGGCTGAAATAGAATTTTTTAAAAATTAAATACGAAAATTTTCAGTCATGGGCCATTCTACGGAAAACGGCCATTTTGTCCCACACGCGACGCCTCATATATTTCAGAAAAATAATACTTAAAAAAATTAATAAACAATTTGTTTCTGCTTAACAAATTACAAACTTATGTGTGATTTCTTAAGCAAACAATTTAGTCATTACCCTTTTAAATTATTACTTTTTGATGAAATGTATGAACCGTCACGTGCGGGACAAAGGGTTGACTTTTTCGTGCAAAGGTCCTTATTCTCTCTCTCTCTTTTTACATACAAATTACAAATGCTTCAATTTAACATTCAAAGAATACGGTTCGTTATTCAATATTGACATACAACAGATAATTTGCTTATAACTTTTGACTGTATCTGAGGAATGAAATATATTGTCCATTTTTGCAGTGGCAGAAACAAGGAGAGGACCATGGGGGTCATGACCCCCCCCCCCCTAAACCGTCGACAACAGTATCCGTCCTCATTGTGTTAAAGCACTTATGTATAAAATATAAACGATTACAGTACCTTTTCAATTTATTAATTATTTTTGAAAATAAATGTTTGAACTAGATTCGTTTCATTGCTTATGAAATTAATTTGCAACGTTTATCATCAATTAGGTGCCTTATTTCTGGCCAATTTGGTGTTTTTTATTGACCCCAAGCAGTTTCAGAAATTTTTCTTACCCAAAACCGTAGGTTCGTTCATGGGGGGGGGGGGGACATCCTTCAGCATGAACTCCCCCCCCCCAAATGGTTTTCTGTATCTTCCCCTGCAGTTTTGAAGCATTCATCATATAAAGAGTACAGTAAACTCTCTATATACGCGAGTAGGTTATCCGTTTTGTCGTTTATCCGCAGTCTTTTACACTTTCTTTTCTTTTCTTTTTTTGCTCTGATAATTTACTGAATGTAGAAAGATCAACCCATTTAACTTCAAGTGACACCCAGTTTAGATCAAGTGCAAAATCTATTTTTAAACATTCCTATTTCTATCTTTCCCCGTCCCTTCCTATGACATTCATACCTTTCTAGGTCACAAAAACCTGACAACCCTGATTTTTAAATCCACAACTCTTTAGGCGTGTATACAAATGACCAGACCAGTTTTGTTTGAAAAGGTTTTCCCTCCCCTACTCGTTTCTTTAATCTATTTTTCGTGAAATTACACCAAGCTTTACTGTACACCAAGCAAAGATAAATACCCTTAGAAATTTCAAGTGATATTTCGGTTTAACTTTTTGACTTCATAGTATGTTTCTGCTCAATGCTGGTGAGCATGAAAAAACTAAAGAAATAAAAGAGAAAAACATGTTTTGAAAAAATAATACTTTAATAAGTCTCAAATTTTAAAATATACTGCTAGGAAAAAATCTTTAAAATATTGATCCTGAAATGAGAGCTTTTACGTCCCCTCGCGATACGTCACTTAACAGAAATTTCTTTTTCTTTAGATTTAAATTAATTGTTATTGATTTTTGAAGACAGAAAAAGCGAAGCAATTTTTTAATGATTGCTCTGGATTGGTCCCTCTCTTGAATTTAACCCTTTTCTCCCCGAGCAACATCAAGAAACCCGTCAATGTCAAACGGCTTGTTATGAGAACCATCTACAGGTCCGTGAATGCTTCTTTTGTATACATCTTTGCTTCTCAAATTGTAATACATGCCTATTGGTTGGATTGCATTTTTTCTATTGATACAATTAGTTTTAATATTGATGTATTGTCTTGCAACTTATTTGAGTTTCTATTTTTTTAACCAGGAAACGATAATAACAAAAACATAAAACTCACGACAATGTTTTGTCAATCAACTCATAATGTGTAAAGTACTAGTCTCTTCGTTTTAAATTTCCTTTGCACCCGTTGGCCTGGTCTTGAAAATTTTATCTACATCACCTAAAACATACGCAACGGAAATAGAAAGTAGAAAGAAAGCGGGAATTATCATTCATTCTAATGCGAGAAACAATATCAACGAGCCGATTCGATTATCAAAATCGAATCATTTCCGATCGCCGAAGAGCAATTTTTGCCCGTACGTGATCCCGATGCTAATGCTTAATATAATTAACTAATAACATTTCCAGGTCACCTTAATGCATCAGATTAAGCCCCTAATGCACATCAGCCATATGCTTCATGTCCAACAAGCAAAAATTACCTCCTATCACGCCCCAACCATCTGTTCCTCATAATGCATTTAAATTGAGGTACTTCTTGAAGTATACTTAAGCATATCTCCTTGAAACATTGTTAGAATTAATTTTCCCCTCC